>NC_138548.1:6902045-6959545 GCF_964273705.1 Natrix helvetica
TTGATGGAAGATTCCACTGGTATCTTGTCTGTCAGTGCCTAGAACGTCCTCTTTAACCTGACCACACATGGATACAGTGGGACTACAGTTCCCATAGGTCTCAGCAGCAGTGGGAAACCTGGGAGTGATTTCCATGTTATGAGTTCTGTTGATTGATAACTGATTCATACATAGAAAATCTTTAGTGCTGTGGAGTTGTTTTAAGATGGGTGGACTTCAACTCCCAGAATTCCCCAGCCAGCATCCTTTAAGATAATTGAACTTCAACTCCCAGAATTCCCCAGGCAACATCCTTTAAGAACATTGAACTTCAACTCTCAGAATTCCCCAGCCAGCATCCTTTAAAATAATTGAACTTCAACTCCCAGAATTCCCCAGCCAGCATCTTTTAAGATCATTGAACTTCAACTCCCAGAATTCCCTAGCCAGCATCCTTTAAGATAATTGGACTTTGACTTCCAGAATTCCCCAGCCAGCATCCTTTAAGATAATTGGACTTCAACTCCCAAAATTCTCCAGGCAACATCCTTTAAGATAATTGAACTTCAACTCCCAGAATTCCCCAGTTAGCATACTTTAAGATGGGTAGACTTCAACTCCCAGAATTCCCCAGGCAACATCCTTTGAAACAATTGGTCTTCAACTCCCAGAATTCCTCAGCCGGCATCCTTTAAGACATGTGATTTCCCAGAATTCCCCAGTTAGGGTGCTTTTAAGATGGTTGGACTGAATGTACTGGATTATCATCAACTATTGATTCACTTTCAACCATCCCTGTGTTTAAACCGATGAGGACTAGTATGTTGAGCCGCCCAGCCCCTACCTCTCCTTTGAACGCAAAAGGCCCAGCGTCTCCGATACCTTCAAACTCATCTTCTCTGACCCGGTTTTCTTCTTCCCGTGAAGCAGGATTTGAATTCCGCCTGGATTATCGGCCCTCCGAAGTTCTTTATTTTATTTTTATTTTTCCCCCCAGCCGCTAAGCAAGTTCCCGTCTCAGATAAATTAGGTATGTTCAAAGGGGACTAATACAATGAGCCGTCATGTCAGGTTGGTTATAAGGCTATTACATAAATCTGGAGCAAGGATCATAACGGCATTATATAAATCCTCCACACAGCACAATTTCCAATGCAATGCACCATTCCGGCCACCGCATTTCAAGGGGTGGGGGGGGGAAGGGGGGTTGGGTGGGATGTAGTAGCGAGGAGAAGATTTCAGACAGGAATAAATGAGCAGAGCTGCAGCGCTTTCCCCCTTGGAGGATAGGCCGACAATTTTTAAGGTTTTTTATTTAATTCCCCCCCCCCCCACATTTTAAATATAAAACGAGGGGAGAGAACGGAGGAGAGAGTTTAGCATGCTGCAATTCGGAGTTTGGGGGTGGAAGACAATCAGTTTTGACAGTTTCGATGGGGGTTAGGGTTGCGTGACACACACACACACACACACACACAGAGACCCCACGGCCCCTGCGCTTACAGACACTTCTCCCGCATGTGCCCCGCCTTCAGGTATGTGCAGCAGAGACCCGAAAACCAGCTGGCCGGCGGGAGGTGCGCGAGCATGCGTGGTGGAGCTGAGCTGAGGCAACAGCTCGCAGGCCTGCAGAGAGGATTCTACATGCCACAGGTTTGCCATCACGGCCCTATCCCATTTCCGACAAATGATTGTCCAATCTTTTCTTTAAAACTTCCAGTGTTGGAGCATCCACAACTTCTGGTGGCAAGTTTTTCCCCTGGTTAATTGTTCTCATTGTCAGGAGGTTTCTCCTCGGTCCTCGGTTGCCTCTCTTCTAGGTGCTCGCCACTGCTTCTTGTCCTGCCTTCAAGTGCTTTGGAGAATAGTTTGACCCCCTCTTCTTTGTGGCAACCCCTGAGATATTGGAAGAGTGTTAACCAAATTAATCAGTATTATCATTAGAATACAATAGCAGAGTTGGAAGGGACCTTGGAGGTCTTCTAGTCCAACCCCCTGCCTAGGCAGGAAACCCTACACCGCTACAGACAAATGGTTATCCAACATCTTCTTAAAGACTTCCAGTGTTGGGACATTCACAACTTCTGGAGGCAACTTCTGTTCCACTGATTAATTGTTCTCACTGTCAGGAAATTTCTCCTCAGTTCTTCTCTCCTTGATTAGTTTCCACCCATTGCTTCTTGTCCTGCCCTTGGGTGCCTTGGAGAATAGCTTGACTCCCTCTTCTTTGTGGCAACCCCTGAGATATTGGAACACTGCTATCATGTCTACCCTAGTCCTTCTTTTCATTAAACTAGACATACCCAGTTCCTGCAACCGTTCTTCATATGTTTTAGCCTCCAGTCCCCTAATCCTCTTTGTTGCTTTTCTCTGCACTCTTTCTGGAGTCTCCACATCTTTTCTACATCGTGGCGACCAAAACTGGATGCAGGATTCCAAGTGTGACCTTACCAAGGCATTATAAAGTGGTATTAACACTTCACGTGATCTTGATTCTCTCCCTCTGTTTAGGCAGCCTAGGACTGTGTTGGCTTTTTAGCAGCTGCTGCCCACGGCTGGCTCCTATTTAAATGGTTGTCCACTAGGACTCCAAGATCCCTCTCACAGTTACTACTGTTGAGCAAGTTACCACCTATACTGTACCTGTGCATTTGGTTTTTCTTGCCTAAATGTACCATTCATTAGGACTAGGGAAGATCATGTCTGCCGTCGACAGGAGCAGCATCCGAGGTGGCTCGGGAGTTCATGGCTTCCATGACAGCCATGGGCCTGACCCAACTAATTCAGGGCCCCACACACGAGGGTGGTCACACACTGGACCTTATTTTTGTATCTGAACAGTGGACGAGTGATCTGGGAATAGGGGACCTAGTTATTACTCCCCTGTCATGGTCAGATCTCTCATGTCTCCGGCTCGACTTCCCTGTCGCTACCCCTCACCGCGAGGAGGCGGAGCCAGCTCGTCCAAGCTGGTACTGCCCCAAGCACCTGATGGAATCGGAGAGGTTCCAGACGGAGCTTGGGCCGCTACCTGTAGCCCTGACCCGCGCTCGGCCGGAGGACCTAGTGGCCGTCTGGAATATGGCGGCGGCTGGGGCCTTGGACCGGGTTGCGCCTTTGCGACCTCTCCTGCGGCAGCGACCCGCCCGAGCCCCTTGGTACACCGAGGAGCTGAGGGCGATGAAGCGCCATAGGAGACGTCTAGAGAGCAGGTGGAGGTCCTCACGCTCCGAGTCTGATCGAACACAGGTAAGATCCTATTTACGGACCTACCTTGTGGCATTGAGAGCGGCCAAACGTAGACATTGTGCCGCTCTTATTGCGTCCGCGGATAACCGCCCTGCCGCCCTGTTTAGGGTGACCCGCTCCCTCCTATCACAGGGGACGCGGGTGGCGCCCTTGCAGGGTAGAGCAGAGGAGTTTGGAGAATATCTGCAGGACAAAGTCGCTCAGATCCAGAGCGGATGGGCCCCCTCCAGTGGCCCGGACGAGCCGTCAACAGTGAGTCTTATAAGACCACTCTGGGAGGAGTCTGACTCTGTTGCCCCCGAGGATTTGGACAGGTTGCGTGGACGGCTGCGGCCCACCACATGTTTAATGGACCCGTGTCCCTCCTGGCTGGTACTGGCATCCTGGGAGGTGACACGAGGCTGGCTTCTGGGCCTGGTGAACGCTTCATTGGGTGAGGGATCCTTACCAACTGCCTTGAAAGAGGCGGTGGTGAGGCCCTTACTCAAGAGGCCTTCACTGGACCCAATGGAGCTGGCTAATTATCGTCCAGTCTCCAACCTTCCTTTTTTAGCGAAGGTTGTTGAGAATGTGGTGGCGCAGCAATTTCCACGACACCTTGACGAATCCGAATATCTAGACCCACGCCAGTCTGGCTTCCGACCCGGACACAGCACAGAGACAGCCTTGGTCGCGCTGGTTGATGATCTCTGGAGGGCCAGAGATAGAGGTTGCTCCTCTATCCTGGTCCTATTAGATCTCTCAGCGGCTTTTGATACCATCGACCATGGTATCCTATTGCGCCGGCTGGAGGGGATGGGAGTCGGAGGCACCGTTTTACGGTGGTTCGGCTCCTACCTCTCCGACCGGTCGCAATGTGTGTTGACGGGGGGGCAGAGGTCGACCCTGAGGTCACTCACTTGTGGGGTACCGCAGGGGTCGGTCCTTTCGCCCCTCCTGTTCAACGCATATGTGAAGCCACTGGGGGAGATCATCCGTGGCTTTGGGGTTGAATACCATCTGTACGCTGATGATACTCAGCTGTACGTTTCAACCCCAAACCACCCCAGTGAGGCTGTCGAAGTGATGTCCCGGTGTTTGGAAGCCGTCGGGGTCTGGATGGGGGACAACAGACTCAAACTCAACCCCTCCAAGACTGAGTGGCTGTGGCTACCGGCACCTCGGTTCAGTCAGCTGATTCCAGCGCTGGCCATAGGGGGCGAACAGCTGCCCCCTGTGGGACGGGCGCGTAATTTGGGCATCCTCCTAGATGCCCGGCTGTCAATGGATGACCATGTGGCAGCCGTGGCAAGGGGGGCGTTCCACCAGGTTCGCCTGGTGCGCCAATTGCGCCCCCTCCTGGACCGAGATGCCCTACGCACGGTCACTCATGCACTGGTGACGTCTCGCCTGGACTACTGTAATGCTCTCTACATGGGGCTTCCCTTGGGACGCGCCCGAAGACTGCAGCTAGTCCAGAACGCAGCCGCGCGGGCAGTCATGGGGAGTACCAAGTACTCCCATGTAACACCGCTCCTGCGCGAGCTGCACTGGCTTCCTGTGGTTTTTCGGGTGCGTTTCAAGGTCTTGATCACCATCTTTAAAGCGCTCCATGGCATAGGGCCCAGTTACTTGCGGGATCGCGTCCTCCCACATACATCCCAGCGGCCAATTCGCTCTCACAGGGAGGGCCTTCTCCTGGTGCCGTCCGCTAGGCAATGCCAGCGGGCGACGCCAAGGAGCAGGGCCTTCTCTGTGATGGGCCCAACCCTCTGGAATGACCTCCCCCCCCGACATTAGAACCACCACCGACCTCCGCTCCTTCCGGCAGAAACTAAAGACTCACCTGTTCCGACTGGCTGGCCTGGCATAATTTCAACGCCTATCTCCTGGCATTTATATTTTTACTGGTTTTTTAAGGGGATTATTCTGTAGACTTAATTTTATAGGGTATTGGGATTTTAATGTTTGTATATTTTAATTACTTATTAGCAATACAGTCCTGCACATCTTTTATCCTCCTCTTATCCATCTATTCTATATCTGTATATATATATATATATTGTCCATCTAGTAATTTTAATTGTTTTAATGTTCTTTGACATGGACTGTACACCGCCCCGAGTCCCTTTCGGGAGAGGGGGCGGTCTATAAGCGCTAATAAATTCAATTCAATTCAATGTCTACATATGAAGCTCCAATTAAAAGTGATTTATTGCACCTCATTACCTACACAGGGGAAACTTCTCAACAAATGATGAGAATGTTGGATAGCCATCTGTCTGAAATGGTATAGGGTTTCCTGCCTAGGCAGGGGGTTGGACTAGAAGACCCCCAAGGTCCCTTCCAACTCTGCTATTGTAACTTGCTAGATGAGGGTCAAGGGAATTCAAGGGCGATTGGACTTCAATTTGCTTGTGGCCACGTAGAGATTCTAGCTTGATGCCTCTCTTGTCTCCCACTCCAGATTCTGCCATTCTTTCTCCTCCATTAAGGTTGAAAAACACTGATCTAACTAGAAGTCTTCTAGGTGGTAAGGCAGCATCCTGAAAAGTGACTTATGACCATTTTTCACACTTTAAATTTTAAATTTACTTTATTGTCATTGCACCTCGTACAATGGAATTAAATTAAATGCCATTTTCAATTTACGACCATTTGCGGTATCCTCGTAGTCTCGCGATCAAAATTCAGACGCTTGGCCTCTGATTCATATTTACGACCGTCGCAGTGTCCCGGGGTCATGTGATCATCTCATGTGACCTTCTGATATGGGGAAGCCAGATTTGCTTAACAACTGTGTTATTCATTTAACAACTGCAGAGATTCACGTAACAGTGGTAAGCAAGAAAGGTTGTAAAACAAGACAAAAATAACTTCACCACTGTCTGGCTTCACAACAGAAATGTGAGGCTCCATTGTGGTCGTAAAGTCAATTGGTGCAGTGGCCTAGAGGTGGAATGTTCGCCTCACCATCAGGAGGCTGTGAGTTCGATCCTAGGTAGAGGCAGATATTTCTTTCTCTGGGCACAATGAGAATGTATCTGCTGAACAAAACTCCTCATTGGCAACAGGAAGGGCAACTGGCCAGTAAACACTCCGCTTCGTTCAGTTACCCTGATTCCACCCTGCAAGGGATTACGGGGTTATTAAACAACAACATAATTGTGGTTGTAAGTCGAGGATTAACTGTAGCTTTTGGGGACATTAACACAACCGGCTCACAAACAGTTTTGGTTGCCATGGGGTTGTCGGCAACAAAATTTCTCGCCGTTGTCAGGAAGCATCCGGAAGAGACATTCCCTTTTCCCCAAAAAACACAGCTTCTGGGATGGCAGGCTAGGGGCGTTCAGAAACATCTGGTGGGGATGACAGCCGCCATGGTGCCTTCCCCCTGGGGGGTGGGGAGGCGGAGGAGGTGGGAGAAGCAACTTGGGACCATGTCCAAAAATGGTTCCAATGCAAACAATGGAGAAGCAGGTGGCGATGAGTCACAGATGCTGGTGGGGACGACGACAGAAGAGGGGGGGAATTTGGAGCCCTGTAGAATGTTCTGTTTGGACCTTCTGGTGGATTGGTGTGTCTCGTCTTTGCTGCAGGAGCCCTCTGAGTGTGCCCCACCCCCCCATACCACAACCCTGCAAGGGAGGTGGGCAGAGAGAGAGAGGGGTGGGCCCAAATTCAGCCAATGAGCTTTGACGGAGGAGGCAAGATTAGAACCCGGATCATGCCATCCCTAGTCCGACATCTTCTCCAGCGTCGGACAGCCTTCCATAGTCCTCATCCAGAGGATGCCAAGGAGACAGCAAGGTGGGGCTGACGCGTCTGATCTGGAATATCCACCAGAGGTCAAAAAAGTCAAAATGGCAGCTAGGAGAGGATGTGTCAGCTCTGTAGTCTCAAAATGGCCTCAGTCAGGCCATTTTTTTACCTGCTTTTTGTGTGGGACACAAATGACACCAGAGGTACAGATTTTGCCCTGCATGGATGATCCCAATCTCGACTTTTGGGACTTTTTTGGGAATGTTTTCTTGTGGTAAGGTAAGCTGCCTTTGAATGTGAAAAAAATGGGCTTTTAGACACCTTGCCTTTAATTTTTTTTTTGCTTTGTTGAAAGGCATCTGGCTGCAGTGAATGCCATACTTTGCTCTGCTCCACCTAAGATCCCACTAGATCAGTGATGGCGAACCTATGGCACGTGTGCCACAGGTGGCATGCGGAGCCATTTGTCAGGGCATGCAAGGCGCTGCCCTGTCAGCTAGCCAGCGCGCATGCACGCGCTGGCCAGCTGAGTTCACCTTTTTAAACGCCATTTTTCGCCCTCCCCAGGCTCCTAAGGCTTTATAGGAGCGTGGGGAGGGCGAAAAGAGCCTCCCCCGCCCCCCTCTGGAGGCTTCCCTGAAAATGGCCAAAAAACAGGCATGTGTGCGCCAGCCAGCTGGTCTTTCAAGTTCCGGTGCTCCAGCGTGCGCACATCAGTAGTGAAATTCAATTTCTTTTACTACCGGTTCTGTGGGCATGGCTTGGTGGGCGTGGCAGGTGAAGGATGCTGCAAAATCCCCATTCCCACCCCACTGTGGGGCTAGCCAGAGATGGCATTCTCCAAACTACTGAAAATTTTTGCTACCGGTTCTCTGAACTACTGAAAATTTCCGCTACCGGTTCTCCAGACTACTCAAAATTTTCGCTACCGGTTCTCTGAACTACTGAAAATTTCTGCTACCGCTTATCCAGACTACTGAAAATTTCGGCTACCGGTTCTCCAAACTACTCAAAATTGCCGCTACCCCTTATCCAGACTACTCAAAATTTCCGCGACTGGTTCTCCAGACTACTCAAAATTTCTGCTACCGGTCCTCCAAACAACTCAAAATTTCCGCTACCGGTTCTCCAAACTACTGAAAATTTCCACTAACCGTTCTCCAAACTACTCAAAATTTCCACTACCGGTTCTCCGAACTACTCAAAATTTCTGCTTCCAGTTCTCCGGAACCTGTCAGAACCTGCTGGATTTCACCCCTGGTGTACATGAATGCGCACATACACACGCATGCAGGCACCTTCCAGTTTGGGCACTCGGGGGCCAAAAAGGTTCACCATCCTTGATAATAATAATAATAATAATAATAAATATTTATTTCTTAGCCGCACCCTCTCCCGAAGGACTCGGGGCGGCGTACAATGAAACATATGAAATAAATATGGACAAAACAAACATATAACAGAGACATATACCGAGACATACACAAGGAGGAGGTCAGCTGATAAATAAAACAATTAAAATACAGTATTTAAAAACCCCTAGATAATTAAATATAATTAAAATACCCAGTAAAAGCCCGTCAGGAGCGATATGGTTAGATCAAAGTTGAGCCAGGCCAGCTGCTTGGAATAGGTGATATAGGGTTTCCTGCCTGACTGGGGGGGGGGGGTCAGACTAGAAGACCTCCGACATCCCTTCCAATTCTGTTTCCACCCGATTCGTTGCAACTTTAAGATTTGGGGGACTTCAGCTCCCAGAATTCCCCTTCCAGCTTGGCTATGCCAGATGAGGGCACACTTTGAAGTTGCCCCATGTGGCACACGATCTTCTAGAGGGCACCAGGAATTGTGAAATGGACCCCATTCTTAACCATTTTTTTAAAAAACGAGGAGAGTCTGCAGAAATAGCTAGAAAAAAAGGGGGGGAAATTCTCACTCTCCGTTTGTCCTTTGACGGCACAGATGTCGGTTCTGGACAAGATACAGAATACAAATTTAATTATCTCATATTGTTTGGATGTGGGATGTCTCAGGCATCGTTGGCTCCAAAGCTGTTTTAGTTGAGCGAGAAGGAAAAGAATTAGCAAGATTTTTTTTTTTCCCCGGCAGCCACGGAGGTCTCTAAGGCCAAAATCTACTGTAGGAAGTTAGCACCCACCCCTCATAAAAAATGAGATATTTTAGGAAATATTAAAAGGACAGAATGTTTCTCCTAAAAGGAAGACAGAAACTCACACACAAGCCCCACCTTTGTCAATGGGCCATTAAGGGCCTGGGTCAGTCTATTCTACGTAAGAAAGATCTACCTCAGTGGTGGGATTCATTTTTTTTTACTACCGGTTCTGTGGGAGTGCTTTGGTGGGCGTGGCGTGGCTTGGTGAGTGTGGCATGGCTTGGTGGGCATGGCAGGGAAAGGGTCCTGCAAAATCCCCATTCCCTCCCGATCAGCTGGGACTCTGGAGGCAGAGAATAGATGGGGCGGGGCCAGCCAGAGGTGGTATTTACCGGTTCTCCTAACTACTCAAAATTTCAGCTACCGGTTCTCTAGAACTGGTCAGAACCTGCTTAATACCACCTCTGATCTACCTCCTTCAGGCAGAGCCATGGGAGGAATTGCCCAAAGCCCCTTCATTACATCATCACCCATCAAGAGTCAACCAAGCCTGGGACACAGACAACATATAAAGTTACTTCTGCATGGGCCCCATGGGAGCCTGACAACCAATCAGAATACAAGCTCAAATTCAAAAGCCCAGAGAGGGCATAAAACTCTCAGCATCTCTTCCCTTTCTCCCCCAGGACCTCAAACCATGTGGTCCTGTCCACCATTCAAAACCATCTTTCCAAGCAGCCTCCATGTTTCCGGTCTCTTTTGCCCCACTTGGAACTGAACCCAGAAGGACATTTCTTCCAACACTACCAATATTAATAACCGAAGCAAAAAGCTATTTTTTTAGCCAATCAAAAGCGTGTAGTCGCCTCTCCCCTTCTCTCCCTCAGGCTGGCCCCACAGAGCAGGGGTGAGCTCTGGCTTCTTTTACTGCTGGTTCGCTCAGGGATGCACTTTGGGGGGGGGTGCGCACTTGATGTGTGTTGCACGCACATACACAGAAGCAAAAAACAAGATAGAACCAGTTCGGGCGCATGCACGGCCAAGTTACTACCTACTCTGCCACAGAGGCCTCTCCTACCTTATCCCCTTCTCTCCCTCAGTCTAACTCCTTAGCATCAGAGTGTTTTTCAGGTGGGGAAGGGGTGTAGAATGTCTAAACTCCCAGCCCGGAGGACGGATGAGTCATGCGCTGCCCACGCCCATGCCCAAGTGGCAGTTGGAATAGAGTTCTTTTCAGGTGGGGAGGGGGAGTAGAACATCTAACTCCTTAGCATCAGAGTGTGTTAATAATAATATAAGAAATACTAATGATCTGATGGTCATTTCGAAAAATCCTTTCTTAGAGAGCACCTAGAAGCCAAGAGGAACATACAGGCCAAATGTCAAGTTTGTAGGCTTTACGGATCTGGAGATTTCGTGATGATGCATGAGTGGTATTTTACTTTTATATAGATAGAGAAAGAGAAGTTAATGAATCCTGCTGAATCAGTTACTTGTGTCTGCTTTCTGGATGTGATAGCTGCAACAAACTCTGACAAAGGTGGCCCCAGTTGGTCCTCTGTCCTACTGGTTCTTGACCAAACACCATGAACGAAGACCGATGTGTCTTTGCGGTTGGGTGTGTGAAGCATGCAACCTCTTGAAAAGGAAGCCAAGGAGAGTTCTCCGCTCACTGCCAGGCCTTCCTGGCAGAGGAACTTCCCCAGTGGACTTCATCGTTGGCAGAAGAAGCTTGTTAAATCAGTGTTGGGTTTGGAGAAGGCGCCAGGGGATTTTCTGAAGAGCTGAAGAAGCAAGTCAATAGATCATTGAACATGTCAACCCCAAGCCCTTTCTGGAGACAACATTGACCAAATGCTAACTATCACTTGTCGGATACATTATGTGAAGATCTATCTTTCTAAGAGAAGTGCCCAATCCTGGGAAAGAGGGAAGGGAAGAGAAGACGAGGACGACCAGTGAGAAGGTGGAGTGGACTTAGTTACAGAGGTGATGAATGGACCATCAAAGGTCTGAAGGACAAGGTTGGGGAAGAGATCTTTCTGGACAAAATCCACCTATGTCGTCGTTAAGAGCCCATACACATTTGATGGTCCACGATCCTTTTTGATCAGGGATGGGAGACCAAGAGGAAATCTCGACATTAGATGGAAGCGTTCCTTAGAACCACGACGGCGAACCTATGGCACGTGGGCCACAGGTGGCACACAGAGCCCTTTTGGCGGGCAAGCGAGCCGTCGCCCCAACTCAGCTTCACCAGGCATGCGTGCGGACCTCCCGCTGGCCAGCTGGTTTTCATGTCTCTGCCATGCATGTGGGGGGTGCATGTGGGAGACGCATGCCCATGCGTGGGGGGGATGGGAGTGCAGCCCTCCCGGCTGATTTTGGTCCCAGGAGGCTGCAGGGAGACCGACTCGGCCCAAAATGGAGTGCAGAGGGGTGCAATGCAGACTCCCTACAGCCTGTTTGAACTAGAACTCACAATCTCCTAGTGATTAGCCGAAAGCCACCAAGCCGTCTTTCAGGCCTAAGGTGGAACTAGAACTCACAGTCTCCTGGTGATTTGCCCAAAACCCTCCAGCTGGCTTTCAGCACTAAGGTGGGACTAGAACTCATGTCTTGATTGGCCTACAGTCACCCAGCCGGCTTTCATTCCTAAGGCAGAACTAGAACTCCTCATCTCCCAGTTTCTCGCCTGGTGCCTTCACCACCAGACCAAACTATACTTTCCCTACCTCCAGACACGCACAGAATTTTCCCCACACCTCCAATATTCTATAGACCTACAGAGTCGCTTAAAGCTGAGATGGGATGACTTGAAATTCGATCAGCAAATTAAAAATAAGTAATATCTCCTTTTCTAGTTCTTTATCAAGTTAAAAGGCCTCCTGGACCTTTCTTTTTAAAAATATTATTTCATTCTCCCTTTAGCTGTCATCTCCCACCCCTTATACCTGTGAACGGAAAGTGAGAATTAGGATTTAATGGCACCTTCCTGCCTTAAAGGAGGGGAGAGAAGGATTTGCAAGGGTGCGGCGAATAAATTATTGAAATATCAATTTATTCGGGAAGCGGCGTGTGATCGACCCAGCCTCGACGTGTTTTGGTTGCGTCGATGTGCAGGACAAAACCAGGCATTTTCAGCTTTGATTTTTAGTGTGGGGAGACCGAACCTCTGTCAGATCCCACCAAGGGGATTAAGACGAGTTTTATAGATCAGGACATTGTGACCTGCAGTCAAAAGTACATCAAAACATGTCTTGGAAACAGGGCAGAAGTCCCCAAGCTTCCATAAGAGACAGCAAAAGGAACTTAAAAGGAGCACGCAGAATGCAGAAAGGCTATAACTGTATGGATTTTGCCATTTGAGATTTGAGTTGGCCAGAAAGCAGAGGTGGATTGCTCCCGTTTCGGCCCGGATTGGGCGAACCAGTAGTAGCAGTGGTGGAAGGCTCCACTCACCCGCCCAGACGCTTCTGTGCATGCACAGAAGCACCCCGAGCGCGTGAGCGCACACGAGCAAAACGGTCATTAAAAAATTGGAAACCCACCACTGCCGGAAAGGTCCCAAGTCACAGACCAAGGATGTCTTGCTTGATGGCTAGTTTAAGAAACGGAAGGACTGGAAACCAGAGGTGGAATTCAGCTGGTTTGTACCGGTTCGTCTGAACCAGTAGTGGAAATCGGGGGTGGGCCCGTCCGCCCTTCCTGGCTCTATGCCGTCCTATTTAGGCACTTTTTCAAGCTGTGTGCCTGCGTGCAAGCCACATGTGATCAAGGCGCATGCACGGAAGGCCATGCTCGTGCGTGGACACGCTCGCATTTGAGAATCGGTAGGACGCGGTGGCTCAGAGGCTAAGACAATCAGAAAGGTCGGCAGTTCGGCGGTTCGAATTCCTAGTGCCGCGTGACGGAGGGAGCTCCCGTGACTCGTCCCAGCTTCTGCCAACCTAGCAGTTCGAAAGCATATAAAAAATGCAAGTAGAAAAACAGGAACCACCTTTGGTGGGAAGGTAACAGCGTTCCGTGCGCCTTCGCCGTTTAGTCATGCCGGCCACATGACCACGGAGACGTCTTCGCACAGTGCTGGCTCTTCGGCTTTGAAACGGAGATGAGCACTGCCCCCTAGAGTTGGGAACTACTAGCATATATGTGCAAGGGGAATCTTTACCTAGGGAAAGTAACTCAATAGTATCCCTGCTAGAAACACAATAGAACAGAGCTGGAAGGGGCCTTGGAGGTTATTCTGCCTTGGGATGGAGAGCAAGCAGCATGGATCAAATCTCAACTAGCCAGGTTCTGTCTATCAAACGCAACCCGATTGTGAAACTCACTTACAAAGCTTGTTTGGATAGTGGCTGTTGTACACCTCTCAAGGCAGTGGAACTCCCTAAGTAGATTATGTGATGCCTGATGAAATATTTTCCTTTTGTTTGTCCTCAATTTGCTGATTTCATTAGTTCTCGCGGCAATCCGCTGTCAGGCGGTGCACGGGGGGAGGAGAGGGGGGGAAACGGTGGTTTCTCTTCTTTCGCTCTTCTCTGCATGCATTTCGGTGCCTTCTCAGTGGGGAAGAAAATCAGTGTTTATTCCCACCCTTCTCATTCCAGTCTCCCCCTCCACAACGCAATCAATCAAAGTCTACTTTGGTTCAGTGGTTGGGCACCAAGACAATCACCAGGAGACGGGGAGTTCTAGTCCCAGCTGAGACTTGGGAGCCAACTGGGTGACTCTGGGCCGGTCACTGACTTTCAGCCCAACCTACAGGACTGTTGTGGGGAAGCTGGGAGGCAGAAGGCACCTTCACCACCTCCAGTTGTTTCTGACAATAATAAAGGCAAGATTTAAAAAATCTTTTTTAAAAATGTGATGGCATGTAATCAATCCATCCATCCATCCATCCACCAATCACTGCAATAACAGATGGTCTTCTCTATGTCTTTCGCTTTTGACTGACAGATGATTTGCCAGTGATTTTGCAAGGAGGAATTTGCAAGCCACTAATTGTTCATTTGGGGGGAAAATAAGTCCCAACATAATTAATAGGACTGTTTCTAAATTGAATAGCTTAAGATATATTTGCCGGCAGGATTTCTGCTGGTTCTCTTAAAAATAGTACTTTATTCAGCCAATGGATTTAGGTGCGGAGAAAAGACGCCCAAGTTTCGTGGCGCCATCGCATAAGTGAGCATTATCTAGTCCTCAACTTATGACCACGATTGAGCCCAGAGTTTCTGTTATGAAGCGAGACAGTGGCTAAGTGCGTTTTGCCCCATTTTACGATGTTTATGGCCACCGTTGTTAAATGAATCAAAAATAAATGAATCCTTTTTAAGTTACACGGATGTTAAGTGAATCTGGCTTCCCCATGGACTTTGCTTGTTCGAAGGACGCAAAAGGGGGGACACTGCAACTGTCATAAATAAAACTGTCCAACACTGGAAGTCTTTAAGAAGAAGTTGGATGGCCATTTGTCTGAAACGGTATAGGGTTTCCTGCCTAGGCAGGGGGTTGGACTAGAAGACCTCCAAGGTCCCTTCCAACTCTACTATTGTATTGTATTGTAAATATGAGTCAGTTGCCAAGCATCTATATTTTGATCAAGTGACCTTGGGGATGCTGTGAGAGTCTTCTTCCACTTCCTCTTCTTCTTTTTTTTAACAACCCCATAATACCTTGCGGGATGGAGTCAGGGCCACTTAATGGAGCAGACTGTTTACTGGCCAGATGCCCTTCCTGTCACCAATGTGGAGTTATATCCAGCAGATCTATTCGCAGTGTGCCCAGAGAGAGAAATATCTGCCTCTACCTAGGATCGAACTTACAGCCTCCCAATTGTGAGGCAAGAGCTCCACCTCTAGGCCACCGCACCACTCTATGCTGTGACAGTCATAAGTGTGAAAAATGGTCATAAGTCACTTTTTTCAAGATCGTTGTAACTTTGAACAGTCCATAAACTGACCATTGTAAGTCTACCTATAGGGTAGTGTGTCTTGACCTTAGCAATTTTAAGGTGCGTGGACTTCAACTCCCAGAATTCCAGGAGGAGTAGAAAAAAGTTATTTCTCCCATTTCTAAGGATTTTTCCACCTGGGACCTGTAACAAAACTTCTTACTTATGCATAAATAAAAAGGTATCTTTACATCATTCCGGACGGATGCTATTTTGGCCCGGGGAGCTATGGCCGAGTTGGGAACCTTACCATGATTTGCGGCTAACAGGACTTAACTCTTTGAAAATAGAAATATCAGAATTGGAAATATAATTTTAAAAAGGGGACATTTTATCATATGTAATGGACTTGTGTAAAAGCAAAATATGTTTGGGCCAAAATACATAGGTGGATCGAAAAGATGATAGGGAAACCTATAGATCCGTGATGGTGAACCTATGGCACGCGTGCCACAAGTGGCACGCGGAGCCATTTGTCAGGGCACGCGAGGTGCTGCCCTGTCAGCTGGCCAGCACGCATGCGCGCGCTGGCCAGCTGAGTTCACCTTTTTAAAAGCTATTTTTCCCCTTCCCCAGGCTCCAGAGGCTTTATAGGAACCTGGGGAGGGCGAAAAGAGCCTCCCTCCCCCCCGGAGGCTTCAGGGACCGTCCCTGATGCCTTCAGAGCGCTTAAAACCACCCTCCGAGCAACCCGGAAGTCACTTCCGGTTTGCTCGGAGGGTGGTTTTAAGCGTTCCGAAGGCTTCAGGGAAGCCTCCAGACAGTCCCTGAAGCCTTCGGAGGGCCTCCGGGGGGTCGGGGGAGGCTCTTTTCGCCCTCCCCAGGCTCCTATAAAGCCCCTGGAGCTGGGGAGGGCAAAAAAAATGTAAAAATGGGGGGGTCGCGCATTGTGCACGCATGCGCACTGGGGGGGGTGTCGAGCGTTGCATTATGGGTGTGGCACGCCTGCACTCGACTCCCCTGTGCTCCCCCCACTTGTGGCACGTGAGCCAAAAAAGGTTCGCCATCACTGCTATAGATTTTAAAACTTGAGGTGTTTTTATTTGACATAATACCAGAAACACCTGATAAGCAACGTATATATTTAACATTGCATGTCTTAACAGCAGCGAGGATTATATTCGCACAATATTGGAAAAATGAAGGAACACCGCGAGACAAAGAGGTCATTGGGAAGATACTAGATTGGGCAGAAATGGATAGACTTACATTGAAAATTAAATAGAAAGAAGACACAGAATATTGTCAGACATGGAAATGATTTTACTAGTGGTTGGGAAAAAAGGATTTAGAATGTCATCTGTATTGTTAAGCAAATGAAATATCCAGACAACACAATGTCTATTAAGCACTAACAAATGTAAATTAGATATAAAAGCCCAGGTTCGATTCCCAATAAGGGTATGGCTAGCTGATGAGAGCTAAATAGCTTGAAATAGATCTATACTAGTCTCCCTTTATTTATTTATCAGCACAAATGCAACATACATATATACATACATACATACATGCATGCATGCATACATACATACATGCTGGTCTTGTTGTATTCGGATCTTTTCCCGTGTAAGATTGAGATTGTCTTGGCAATGTTTTGGTGAGGTCTCACTCGCCATCTTCAGGCTGGTGTTTTCGGCTCCGTCTGTGAGTAAAGCGTGGTCAGAGCTGCCATCTTTCTATAAATCTTGGTGGGGTTGTGTGAAGTGCTGGTTTTCTTTTCTGACTGCGTTCTTGTATTCTGCGATGCGTGCATTTATTCTCCTATTAATTAACTAATAACTTCGGCACTGACCAAAAAATAGCCAACATCTTAAGAGACCCTCAAAGACAAGACCGATCTAGAAAACCAAGGAGCCTATGAAATACCATGCAAAATCTGCCCTGCCACATACATTGGACAAACTAATAGGAGAATAAATGCACGCATCGCAGAACACAAGAACGCAGTCAGAAAAGAAGAAAAAACTTCCTCCCTTTTCCAGCACCTTAAAGCAACAGGACATGAAATTGATTTTGAAGGAACCAAATTAATCTCCAAAACAGAACACTTCAACAAGAGAATAATTATGGAAGCCATCGAAATAGAGAAACACCCCCACAACATGAATAAACGTGCCGATACCTCCCGCCTACCAGACATCTGGAAACCAACCCTAGTCAACAAACGAGTCCCAGCCACGAAAACCAACACTGGACCCAAAACAACACAGGACGCAACCACCACCAATCACCCTCAGACTCAAACCCAAACCCATCCCATAGACCAAATGCAACCACCATCCAGAAGCCAAACCACAGCGGCATCACCAACTGCTGCACCCCCTTCCGACCCCCCCTCCACAAAATAAACTGACACACGCCATGAACACATAGCCAGACCGCAAACTCGGAGCCAAACTAAAGCCCAGGATGTTACATCACAACCATCTGCTCAGGACATTACATCACAGAACTCAGGAGGTTACAACGCAAAGGCTCAGGATGTCACAACGCAGCCAACCCCCCAGGAGGTTGCAGCACAGGACTCAGGATATCACTACACTAGAGCTCAGGATGCCACCACACAGCCCATTACCCAGGTTGTTACAACACAAAAGAACAATAGGCACACAGCCAGTACCTCAGCCACACAGGATGTTACGAAACAGCCGACTAATCTGCAAACATCAACTCCATCAATTAATCAAGATATAACAACACAGCCAACCAACCCGCTTACAGCAACAAAGCCAGCACTCCACACACACACACCAATATTTATAGAAAGACGGTAGCTCCCATCACACTTTGCTCGCACAAGCACGAAGCCGAAGGCACCAGCCTGAAGATGGCGAGTGGGAACTCATCGAAATGTTGCCATGATACTCTCAAGATACTCGCCAAGATATATATAATCTGATTGACGCTGAGCTTGTTGATCAGAAAGGTCGGCGGTTCGAATCCCTAGCACCGCATAACAGAGTGAGCTCCTGTTACTTGTCCCAGCTTCTGCCAACCTAGTTTGAAAGCATGTAAAAATGCAAGTAGAAAAATAGGGACCACCTTTGGTGGGAAGGGAACAGCGTTCCGTGTGCCTTCGGCGTTTAGTCATGGCAGCCACATAACCACAGAGACGTCTTCGGACAGCGCTGGCTCTTCGGCTTTGAAATGAAGATGAGCACCACCCCCTAGATTCGGGAACGACTAGCACATATGTGCGACACACACACACACACACACTTGAGCCCCGTGCTTCACTTCCATCGAACCGAGTGAGTTTAAAAACTTTCCCAGTGGAATTCAAAGGAAAACCGGAAGGACAAAGGCTGGGGAAAGTAGAAATGGGATGATAAATAGGTTGGACACGGGGGGTCATCCAAGAGGAGATCTATCTTAGCAACTGGCATCTAGATTCCCGCAGCCAAGCGCGAAGGGAAAGAGGAAGGGGAAGGCAAGGCAGGCAACCGGGTGGATTTTAGAAACAAATCAACAATAGAACAGCAAGTGTTAGGTGTGCGATGTGGCCCGGGGTTCAAGATACTCAGATGCTAGCTGTCTTCAGTTTGGGTTTGTTTTTGTCCCCAAACGATACAGTGGTATAATATTGAGTTTGTTGGCCTAAGAGCTTAATATTCTTCATATCATTTTTCAGGGGTGCGAAGGGCACGCCGCACGGAAGCCATGAGCCCCGCCTGCCTGCCTCTCGTCTTCCTACTGCTGCTGGAGAGGACATCTCGCGCCCACTTCCCCGAAGAATCTGGGCCCATCAGCGTCGCTCTGGAGGACTGTAAGTGTCAGGTTTCCTAAACATGCCCTAATTGATTCATGAGTATCGAGACAAGTTTCAATACAAAGCTAGTCATTTATTAGTAGCACCATTAGGCAAGGCCTTTTTGCAGTCAGATCTCAGCTTTGTTTGAATTATAGCTGAACTTTATCCCCGTTCCATCCCTCCCCTCAGTGTGTGTCATAAATCACATTCCCCAATGAGGTGCACCCCTCCCAAGCCTGCTGCAGTAATCTGAGATCCAACTCTAGCCGAAAGTATGCGTGGAATGTGCTCCTCCCCCCTTCCCTTACCATGACAACTTTAGGAGTTGACATTCGGCTCCCCTCACTTTCCAAAAGCAACCTGTGCAAAGCAAAAACAATTTGAGTACAGGTATAAGATTTAAGGCTACGTCCTCCTCCCGGGCTTGTTTGGATTTTCTGCATGGAATTTTTCTATGAGGTGATCAGCCTTATAGAGTAAGTGCCCGGTGGGAAACGTTTTGCCAACTGGGGGTTTTCAACTGGTGATAGTAACAGAATCTTGCAAATCTGAAAGTACATCCCCACCTCTCATCACCTATGCAGCCCAAGAAACTAGGGAGGGTCCCCCCGAGACATTATCCACCCCTCCATTCAGTCCCAGCGGCCCCTTATCCAATTGTTGCCTTATCTCCAGCTCCAGTGATTTCAGCCAGACCTGATCCTACACTCATCAAAAAACCTGAGGTTGTATATCTAGACCAGGATTCCTTTTGGAATTGCCCAAAACAAGTAGTCCTTGACTTACAACAGTTCATTTAGTGACTGTTCTGAGTTACAACAGCATTAAAAAGAAGTGACTTATGACTGGTTTTCAGACTTATGACCATTGCAGCACACACACCCATGGTCACATGATCAAAATTCAGATGCCTAGAAGTGACTCATATTTATGACTGTTACAGTGTCTCGGGGATCATGTAATCCCCTGATAAGCAAAGTCAAGGGGGAAAGCCAGGTTCGCTTAACAACCAGATTACTAATTTAACAACTACAGTGATTCACTTAACAACTGCGGTGCAAAAGGTCATAAAATGGGTCAAAACTCACTTAACAATGGTCTCATTTAGCAGCAAAATGCTGGACTCCATTGTGGTCGTAAATTAAGAACTACCTGTGGCTTCACTTTGATTTCCTGCAGATGTGAAGCAGTATGCCGTCTTCGTGGGCAACGGACTTGGCCGGTTCGCCAGCCAGGACGGCGGGGCCGAGCGCCTCCATATTCAACGGATGCTGACTATCAACCGGACTCTGTTTATCGGGGAGAGGTAACTTGATATTGCCCTTGTGTGTGTGTGTGACTTTTCTGTGGCAACTGACATTCAGCAGTAGGCAAGGATTGCCAATTTCGGAACTGGTACGATCTGAGATACACTGCCTCTGGCAGTGGAGGTTCTATCCATTCTACGCTGTTAGTTTAGCAGTGGGCGATAGCTACATGATACTGGACGCTGGTGAATATTTCAGCGGGTCTGCGGGAGGTCAGGAAGCTTGCAATACGAGATCATATAGAATTGGATGTGAAGTTGTCAATAATAACTAAGCAACTAAATAATCTCATTGAATCAAATGTCATTTTACAGAGCAGTCCAGAGCAGTGTTTCTCAGTCTGGGTCACTTTAAGGGGCCTGGACTTCAACTCCCAGAACTCCCCAGTTAACTGGGGAATTCTGGGAGTTGAAGTCCACACCTCTTAAAGTGACCCAGATTGAGAAATACTGTTCAAGAATATTAATATAATATATTGGTTATGTTATGTGTTGTGTTGTGTTGTTTGTTAGGTTATTTTTGCTATCTTATGTTACATTACCGCGATGGCGATCTATGGCACGCATGCCACCGGTGGCATGCGGAGCCATTTGTCAGGGCATGCAAGATGATGCCCTGTTAGCTGGCCAGCGCATATGTGTGTGCTGGCCATCTGACCAGCCTTCTTTTGAGGCCATTTTTCACCCTCCAGAGGCTACCCTGAAACTTCCAAAGCACAAAAAACTGGCCCTACAAGCAAACCGGAAGTTCAGGAACGGACTTCCGGTTCGCTTGTAGGACCAGTTTTTGCCCTCCGGAGCCTTCTGAAGGCTCCAGAGGTTGAAAATTGGCCCTTTGGGGAACCTGGAGGTATGGAAACGGTGACTTCCGGTTTGTCTGTAGGGCCGATTTTTAACCTCTGGAGCCTTCAGGAGGCTTCTCTGAAGGCTCCGGAGGGCAAAAACTGACGCTATGAGCCAACCGGAAGTGACTTCCGGTTTGTCCATAGGTCCATTTTTCGCCCTCCTGAGCCTTCAGGGAACTCTCCTGAAGGCTCCGGAGGTCGAAAATCGGCTGTTACATAGTGACAAACAGTACGGTAGTTTCCACCAAGGTCCTCTGTTCCAGCGGGAACAGTATTCAAACCTGATTGGTTGAATGGTCTGACGGCTCCCTGTAAAAGGGCTGCTGCCAGACAGAGTCTTTGCTGGATTGTACATAGTTGTCACTTAATGAAGTGCTGTTGTTGCTGAAGCCTGAGTCTGCCTCATCCATTCACCCTATTTAACACTGGCCCTACGGACAAACCGGAAGTCATCATTCCCGAACTACCGGGTTTCCCGTAGGTCCGTTTTTTGCCTTCCGGAGGCTTCAGGGAAGCTCCTGAGGCCTCCGGAGGGCGTCGGGGTGGGGTGGGGAAGCAGTTTTCTCCCTCCCCAGGCTCCTAGAAAGCCTCTGGAGTCTGGGGAAGGCAAAAAAACCATGACAACAGCGTGGGCGGGTTGCTGATAGCGCACATAGCATTATGGGTGTGTGGCACGCCAGTGAGCGACCCCCCTGTGCTCCCCCTGCTTTTGGCATGGCAGCCAAAAAAAGGTTTGCCGTCACTGTTATATTATGTTTGCGATCAGCAGTGGGTTGAACATTTTGTTACTATCGGTTCGCTGCGGGGGGTGCAGGCACCTTCCGCGCATGCTCCCGAATTTCCACACATGCGCCCGGCTTCAAAAACATGCCTAAATAGGATGGCCTAGCGCCTGGGCTCCACTACCAGTTTGGGCTGAATACCCCCTATGTGATGTTATGTTTATGTTTACGTTACGTTGCATTATTGGTGGAAAAGGGTCCTGTGTTAATTCAGAGATCCTACCGTTCAATCTTTCTCTACAGATCTAGATGTGTGTTGCTCAGAAAGGCTCTCTTCACGTGCTCAGAGGCTAGCTCAGGGGTGTCCAAACTTGGCAACTTTAAGACTTGTGGACTTCAAGTCCCAGAATTCCCCAGCCAGCTCTGCTGGCTGGGGACTTCTGGGAGTTGAAGTCCACAAGTCTTAAAGTTGCCAAGTTTGGACACCTCTGGGCTAGTGGGTTTGGGAGCAGGCTGAGGCAGGCAGCTTCCGGGGACACTGCTGCTCCCGATTCAAAGGAAGCCCCGGAGTGGGGTTCACACCCCAGATTTACGAGCCTGGATCCTACCGGTTTGCAAACGCAGGATGCTGAAAGACTAGGAGAAAGCACTCTGTCCATGCACTGTTTCTATCTCATTAGCTTCCGGGAAGGCCTTTCTTTTATTATGCTAGCTTTCAATCCTGGTTAAAGGAGGCCCCTGTCTGCAGTTGGCACCACGGGGCGAGTAAAATAAAGGCTTCTGTAATCCGAGGCGATCGCATAGCGGCCTGATATCGGAGTAAGCAGGCCGGAGGACGCGGAGCTGGCGGCCTGCTGCGTTGCCATGGCAACCTACAGACCACGGGAAGCGCCTGAAAAAGAGGAACCGGGAAAGCGAGACAAATTCGCAATGGTGGTCAGGTTGCAGCAGGAGGAAGAAGCTGAAAAGGTTTTCGGAGGTTGTCCAAAGGAGATCGGCATCATGGGGGAAAGTTGGTACTTTCCCCATAATGCCCCTCTTGAATCAGCACTGTGAGTGAGGACTAGTGACTTGGGGCGTCTCCTGACAAGGTTCCCAGGTCCCGCTTCCCTGCGCTTCGTTGCTCTGACAACTCAACAAAATTGCAGGTCTCTCGGGCAACTGCATGAGGACTAGCACCTTGGCTGGGTCAAAGAGGCATTGTGCAACGTTCATGGCACGGTGGCTTTTCATGGCTTCTTCTATTACCCATCGTGCCCAGCAGAGCATGGGATTGTGGTCTTATGGGGGTTTAAAAGGGCAGATGAAAGCAAGAGCAGATGGGTAGCATTGATTTAATCAATGCAGCCACTGTGTGTGACATCCCAGGGAGGCACTGGGAAGGGTTAAGCCTGGTGGTTAAGACATCGGGGAAGAAAACAGGGAGCAGTGAGTTCTAGTTCCAGCTTAGGCATGAAGCTGGCCTTGTTGACTTTGCTCCAATCACTAGGAGACTGTGAGTTCTAGTCCTTACTTAGACATGAAAGCTGGCTGTGAGACTTTAGACCAATTACTAGGAGACAGGGAGTTCTAGTCCCGACTTAGGCATAATAGCCAGCTGGGTGACTTTGGGCCAATCACCAGAAGACGGTGAGTTCTAGTCCCGCCTTAGGCATGAAAGCTGAGTGACTTTGGGCCAATCACCAGAAGACGGTGAGTTCTAGTCCCGACTTAGGCATGAAAGCTGGCTGGGTGACTTTGGGCCAATCACCAGGAGAGTGTGAGTTCTAGTTCTGCCTTAGGCATGAAAGCTGGATGGTTGACTTTGGGCCAATCACCAGGAGATGGTGAGTTCTAGTCCTGCCTTAGGCATAATAGCCAGCTGGTTGACTTTGGGCCAATCACCAGGAGACAGTGAGTTCTAGTCATGAAAGCTGGCTGCGAGACTTTAGACCAATTACCAGGAGACAGGGAGTTCTAGTGCCAATTTAGGCATGAAAGCTGGCTGGGTGACTTTGGGCCAATCACCAAGAGACTGTGAGTTCTAGTCCTGACTTAAGCATGAAAGCTGGCTGAGAGACTTTAGACCAATTACCAGGAGAGTGTGAGTTCTAGTTCTGCCTTAGGCATGAAAGCTGGATGGTTGACTTTGGGCCAATCACCAGGAGACGGTGAGTTCTAGTCCTGCCTTAGGCATAATAGCCAGCTGGTTGACTTTGGGCCAATCACCAGGAGAGGGTGAGTTCTAGTCCCCACCTTAGGCATGAGAACTAGCTGGTTGACTTTCATCCAACCATTAGGAGACTGTGAGTTCTGGTCCTGCCTTAGGCATAAAAATACTAGTTAGGTGACTTCGGGGCTAATTGCAGGGAGATTGTGAGCTCTAGTCCTACTTTAGGCCAGAAAGTCTAAAGCTAAGCCAATGAATCTCTCTAAGACCAGCCCACCTCACAAGGCTGTTGTTGTGGAGAAAAGAAAAAGAGAAAGGATCATTGGTCTTTTTGGGGGGGGGGGCAAGATCACTTTATCTTACAACCACGCCTTCCTGGTCCCACAATCTTTGGGGGACATTTGCCGGGTTTTCACCGTCATCGCAGCCTTTTGGCCCTGCAACTCCTTGCCGAAATCTGGGAATTCATTATGGTCATTTAGGTTTGGAGGGTATCTTTGCCAGTCGAGCGAATGGCACCTAAGAGAGCTGAAAGTTTTCTTCCAGTCCCAGATACGATCAATCGGTGCAACATAGAAAATCAGGACTGGGGGTTTGGGAATCTCCTCGGGGCCAAATTCTCGTCTTTCTCCAGCTCAAATTAGGCAAAGGTATGGCCGTTGGCGATGCGAAAAAATCAAATCGTGCAGAAATTGGCTGAGAGGGGAATTTTTTTTCCCCTCAAAGATTCTGTATTTTGGAAATTAGGTCCCAAAAGTGAACATGTCAGAAGAGAAGATTTAGACCAGCCGTAAAAAAACATTTTTAAAAATAGTCCTCCTCAGAAACAATTCCTTAGAGTTTCTCTTTAGGTACAAGTATACTTGCTTCTTCGTTTATCTTTCCTTCCCTCCTTCCTTCCCTCCTCCCTCCCTTCCTTTTTCTTCTTCAACCTTTCCTACTTCCCCTTTCTTATCCTCTTTCTTTCCTTTCTTCCATCTACCTTTTCCTTCCTTCCTCCCTCCCTCCTACCCTCCCTCTCCTTATCTCCCTTCCTGCCCTCCCTCCCTCCCTTCTCTTTTTCCTTCCTTCCTTCCTGCCTGATTCCTTGCCTTCTTCCTTGCCTTCTTGCCTTCCTTCATCCCTCTCGCCCTCCTCCTCCTCTCTTTTTCCTTCCTTCCTGCCTCCTTGCTTGTGTGCCTGCATTTTTGCCCTCACCTCTCCCTCCCTCCCTGCTCTCTTTTCCTTTCTTCCTTCTCTCCCCTTCCCCTCCCCTTCCCTCTCTTCCTTCTCTCATTCCCTCCTTCTTTCCTTTCTTACTTCCTCCCTCCCTATTTTTATTTGATTTATATGGCCACCTACCTCAAGTACCCTTAATTTATCCCTTTGTCAAATTTATACAGCTACCCATCTCACGACTGTGACTCTGGGCGGTGTACAATAAAATCAACAATTCAAACCATCTTAAATAACCATTAAAAGCCATTAAAGCCAAATCTAAACAAGATCGCAGGAGGAAATACATGACTCTGAGCAACTTGCATCATTAAAAACAAATATATACATACACCCACACACCCACACACACACACATACATACAATACAAAAAAAAAGAGCATGAAAATACACAGCTGGTGAATAATTAAAAAATACTCTTCACGTACCGGAGGATCATATTCATTAGATGGACGGTTATGTACATTTGTGGGATGGGATGGGATGGGATGGGATGGGATGGGATAGAATAGAATAGAATAGAATAGAATAGAATAGAATAGAATAGAATAGAATAGAATAGAATAACAGAGTTGGAAGGGACCTTGGAGGTCTTCTAGTCCAACCCCCTGCTTAGGCAGGAAACCCTACACCACTTCAGACAAATGGCTATCCAACCTCTTCTTAAAAACTTCCAGTGTTGGAGCATTCACAACTTCTGGAGACAGGTAGTTCCACTGATTGATTGTTCACATAGCCACAGGGTCATATTCATTAGATGGATGCTTATGTAAATTTGTAGAATGGAATGGAATGGAAGGAATAGAATAGAATACAATAGAATAGAACAGAATGAGCCTTGGAGGTCTTCTAGTCCAACCCCCTGCCCAGGCAGGAAACCCGACACCACTTCAGACAAATGGTTATCCAACATCTTCTTAAAAACTTCCAGTCATGGAGCCTTCACAACTTCTGGAAGCAAGCAGTTCCACAGACTATTTGTTCTAACAGTTAGGAAATTCCTCCAGGCTGCTTCTCTCCTTGATTCGTATTTTGATGCTCTCCGGTATGTCATTCTGCGGACTCCAAAGGGGAGCCCTGGCAACGCAGCTGGCCAACTGCTTCTTCAAGCCGCTCCGTCTGGTTTTAATGGGGATGGATAAAAGTTTAAAGAAGGACAGGTGTGCGCAAGAGGAAGCCAATTCCCTGGAGCGTACGTTGCCCTCGAATTGCAGCAGCAACAGCCACTTTGGAGGTGAAACCGAAAGACACCGGCCTGGTGCTATCATTGTTTGGCAAGAGAAAAATGATGGGAATTAGATGGTACACCAAAGCAGTTCTTTCAATCATTCATCATATGTTTTAGCCTCCAACTTTCTAATCCTCTTTGTTAATAGGATAGGATAGGATAGGATAAAATAACAGACATGGAAGGGACCTTGGAGGTCTTCTAGTCCAACCCCCTGCTTAGGTAGGAAACCCTACACCACTTCAGACAAATGGTTATCCAACATCTTCTTTAAAACTTCCAGTGTTGGGGCATTCACAACTTCTGGAGGCAACTTGTTCCACTGATTAATTGTTCTCACTGTCAGGAAATTTCTCCTTAGTTCTAAGTTGCTTCTCTTCTTTAGTTTCCACCCATTGCTTCTTGTTCTGCCCTCAGGTGCCTTGGAGAATAGTTTGACTCCCTCTTCTTTGTGGCAACCCCTGAGATATTGGAACACTGCTATCATGTCTCCCCTGGTCCTTCTTTTCATTAAACTAGACATATCCAGTTCCTGCAACCATTCTTCATAGGTTTCAGCCTCCAATTGCCCTAATTATCTTTGTTGCTCTTCTTTGCACTCTTTCTAGAATCTTTTCTACATCGTGGTGACCAAAACTAAATGCAATATTCCAAATGTGGCCTTACCAAGGCATTATAAAGTGGTATCAACACTTCACGTGATCTTGATTCTATCCCTCTGTTTATGCAGCCTAGAACTGGGTTGGCTTTTTTGGCAGCTGCTGCACACTGCTGGCTCATATTTAAATGGTTGTCCACTAGGACTCCAAGATCCCTTTCACAGTTACTACTGTTGAGCAAGGTACCACCTATACTGTACCTGTGCATTTGGTTTTTCTTGCCTAAATGTAGAACCTTACTTTTTTCACCATTTAATTTCATTTTGTTAGATAGCACCCAATGTTCAAGTCTGTCAAGATCCTTCTGTATCTTAAGCCTATCTTCTGGAGTGTTGGCTATTCCTGCCAGCTTGGTGTTATCTGAAAATCTGATGAGTTCCCCATTTATTCCCTCATCCAAATCATTGATGAAGATGTTGAAGCGTACGGGGCCTAAAACAGAGCCTTGGGGTACTCCACTGCATACTTCCCTCCATATAGATGCAGTTCCATTGAGGACTACACGTTGAGTGCGGTTGGTCAGCCAGTTACGAATCCATCTGGTGGTGATGCTGTCAAACCCACATGCTTCTACTTTATCTAGTAGTAGGTTATGGTCGACCTTATCAAATGCCTTACTGAAGTCCAAGTAAATTATATTGACAGTATTCCTCTGGTCCACTAATTTTGTCACTTTGTCAAAGAATGCAATATTCCAAGTGTGGCCACATTTATCACGTCTTGTGATCTTCATATTGTAGGAAGCCCTCTCCCAGAGAATGAAACATTTTGGGGAATATTAAAAGAGGCTGAATGTTATATTTCCTCAATGGAGAAAAATCTTAACAAAGGCACAAAGCAGCCCCAACAGCTCCCAGCACATGCCTGAAGTCTTTAGAGATGGATATTTGGTGCCCATTAAGAAATTCAGGCAACCTTATTCACAAACAAAACACCGTCAGCTCCAGCTGATGGGATTAAGAATTTACCTCCTCCCCACCCCCACCCCGCCACCTAAATTCTAAGAACAGGACATGACCTTTAGGACATAATAGGATTAACCCACCATCCTTAGAATAGCAAAAGACATAAGGCTCGCTACACTGCACAACCCCCCTGGAGCATCTCAAAATCCTTGTACTCATCAAACCAATTGGTCAGCTATCCCAGAACTACATGCTGTTGTTGGTTCTGCGAATCCTTCTTTCCAATCAGCCTCTATTTTATTTCCAGCGTCTTTCTCCCAAATTGGAACCGGACCAGGTTTTTGGGAGGGGGGGGTGATAACTCTGAGGTTTCAATGGGTGTTTTTGCTGGAAGAGAGGCCTGCCAGCTGGTGCTACATTCAAAGGATCAACGAGGCAGGGAAAAAAAGCTTTTTTTCATCCTTACCTGGAGAGACCTGCTATCCCCTAAGGGCGTGCAATCCAAGAACTCAGATTTTCTAAGCATCCATCAAGCACCTGGCAGGCCGGGAGAGAGAACAAACCTTTTGCATACATTAAAAGTCTGAAAACAGAGCAAGGAGACGGGATATTCTTGCGCCCTTTAAGTTCCGATTTCGGGTCTTAAGGGCCTGGGATGTTCTCGCTTTGCAAACGTTCTTTAAAAATTGCGGACGGCTTTGGTCATTGTTTCTTTATTATTGTTTTAAAGAAGCCTTGTCTTTGTTGGGAGAAATGTCCTTCTGGGTTCAGCTCCAAGTGGGGGGGAAAGACATGGGGAACATGGAGGCTGCTTGGAAAGATGGTTTATTGGTAGACAGGATCACATGGCTTGAGTTCCTGAGCATAAAAGGGGGATCAATGCTTCCAGATGTTGGGTAAGTGAAGAAGAAAAGAGAGCAAGATGCTGAAAGTTCCTGGCTTTATGCCCTCTCTGTCCTTTTATCTTGATCTTGTATTGGGACGCGCCCGGAGACTGCAGTTAGTTCAGAACGCAGCCGCGCGGGCTGTGATGGGGAGTACGAGGTACTCCCACGTAACACCTCTCCTGCGCGAGCTGCACTGGCTGCCTGTGGTTTTCCGGGTGCGTTTCAAGGTGCTGATTACCATCTTTAAAGCGCTCCATGGCACGGGACCTAGTTACTTGCGGGATCGCATCCTCCCACATACATCCCTGCGGCCAATACGCTCACACAGGGAGGGACTTCTCCTGGTGCCGTCCACTAGGCAATGCCAGCGGGCGACACCGAGGAGTAGGGCCTTCTCTGTGATGGGCCCAACCCTCTGGAATGACCTCCCCCCCGACATTAGAACCACTTCTGACCTTCGCTCCTTCCGGCAAAAACTGAAGACCCTCCTGTTCCGACTAGCAGGCCTGGCATAATTCAACTGTCCCTCCTGGCAAATGTATTATATCTGGTTATTTTAGGGTTTTTTAATTTACTGTATTTGTTTTTAGGGGTTTGAATTTATTTTATATCTGCTTTGTACAGTTCTTTTAACTACATTTTAACCTCCTCCATGTCAATTGTCAACTGTACATATTTAATTTAATTTTATTGTATCCTGTTATATTTTGTATGAACTGTACACCGCCCCGAGTCCCTTGCGGGAGAGGGGGGGGTCTAGAAGCATTAAATATTATTATTATTATTATTATTATTATTATTATTATTATTATTATTATTATTATTGATTGATTGTCAGGCTCCCATGGGGCCATGCAGGGCCAACTCTCTAGGCTGTGTTTTGAGTCCAGGTTTGGTTGAGCATTGCTTCTTCCCAGGTGCCCTGTGGTGAGATGGGTAAAGGGCTAATACTATCATGCCTTAATCCCATCACCCTGGAGCTGAAGGGGGAGATCTTTGTTATGTAGAATAGTCTGTCTTAGGCCTTTAATGGCCCATTGACCAAGGTGGGGGCTATTAAGAGTGAGTCTACTTCCTGCCTAAAACAGTTATCTCCATTTCTTATCCAGGGAAATAGAATATTCTGCCTTTTTCAATATTTCCCAGCATATTTCATTTTTCTAGGAGAAGGGTGGGTTTTAACTTCCTACATCTTAATGAAAAGAAGGATCAGGGGAGACATGACAGCAGTCTTACAATATTTGAGGGGCTGCCACAGAGAGGAAGGAATCCACCTATTCTCCAAAGCACCTAAGGGCAGAAGAAGAAGCAATGGAGAGAAACTAATCAAGGAGAGAAGCAACACAGTTCTAGGCTGCATCAACAAAGGGATAGAATCAAGATCACGTGAAGGGTTAATACCACTTTATAATGCCTTGGAAAGGCCACACTTGGAATATTTGCATTCAGTTTTGGTCACCACGATGTAGAAAAGATGTGGAGACTCTAGAAAGAGTGCAGAAAAGAGCAACAAAGAGGATTAGGGGACTGGAGACTAAAACATAGGAAGAACGGTTGCAGGAACTGGGAATGTCTAGTTTCTCAGAGACTGCCCCAAAGAAGAGGCAGTCAAGCTATTCTCCAAAGTACCTGAGAGTAGAAGAAGAAGCAATGGGTGGAAACTAAACAAGGAGAGAAGCAACCTGGAATTAAGGAGAAATTTCCTGGCAGTGAAAACAATGAATCAGTGGAACAGAAGTTGCCTCCAGAGGTTGTGAATGCCCCAACACTGGAAGTCTTTAAGAAGATGTTGGATAGCCATTTGTCTGAAACGGTATAGGGTTTCCTGCCTAGGCAGGGGGTTGGACTAGAAGACCTCCAAGGTCCCTTCCAGCCCTATTATTCTGTTAAATATGGCCTGGCTGTATTTGGAGAGCTCTCCTAACATTGACAAAGGAAGAGGAAATGCAAAGTTATTTCTTTCAATGAGTTTCATTTCCCCCCTCCCCCCCACTCCCTCTGTCTTTCTCCGCAGGGATAATTTATACCGGATCAGCTTGGAATCTGCTGCGGCTGGAGAGATGCGGTACCATCGGGTAAGTGCTGAAGCTTTCCCTCCTGCTGGTAAATCGGAGATTAGAAAGACAACAATTGTAAAGAACATCATTATTGCATTTTGGCCTATTGGTTACGGCTGACTTTGCTGACTCAGTTAATCCCTAGGAGATGATGAGTTCTAGTCCTGTCTTGGGCATGAAAGCTGTTTGAGTGACTCTGGGCCAATCGCTAGGGGACGGTGAGTTCTAGTCCCACCTTAGACATGAAAGCTGAGTGACTTTGGGCCAATCACCAGGTGACAGTGAGTTCTAGTCCCATTTTAGGCATGAAAGCTGTTTGAGTGACTCTGGGCCAATCAACAGGAGATGGTGAGTTATAGTGCTGCCTTAGGCATGACAATTGATTGGGTGACTTTGGGCCAATCACCAGGAGACGGTGAGTTCTAGTCCCGCCTTAGGCATGAAAGCTGAGTGACTTTGGGCCAATCACCAGGAGACGGTGAGTTCTAGTCCCGCCTTAGGCATGAAAGCTGGGTGACTTTGGGCCAATCACCAGAAGACGGTGAGTTCTAGTCCCGCCTTAGGCATGAAAGCTGAGTGACTGTGGGCCAATCACCAGAAGACGGTGAGTTCTAGTCCCGCTTTAGGCATGAAAGCTGAGTGACTTTGGACCAATCACCAGAAGACGGTGAGTTCTAGTCCCGCCTTAGGCATGAAAGCTGGGTGACTTTGGGCCAATCACCAGAAGACGGTGAGTTCTAGTCCCGCCTTAGGCATGAAAGCTGAGTGACTTTGGGCCAATCACCAGAAGACGGTGAGTTCTAGTCCCGCCTTAGGCATGAAAGCTGAGTGACTTTGGGCCAATCACCAGAAGATGGTGAGTTCTAGTCCCGCCTTAGGCATGAAAGCTGAGTGACTTTGGGCCAATCACCAGGAGACGGTGAGTTCTAGTCCAGCTTTAGGCAGGTAAAGTGAAGAGTTGTGTTGTGTTACAATTCCAGCAAGTCCAACAAACAAATTCTCAATAAATACAAGTTGCCCTCCATATACGACTGTAATTCACCCCTAGTGAGGCGTTACCTTGACATGATTATTTATTAATATTATTTATTTATTATATATTATTATATAGTGACCATTCAAAGTTACAAAGCCCCCGAAAACCCATGACCGTTTTTCACACTTTGCAGCATCCCCATGCTCGCATGATGCAAATTCAGACATTTGGCAACTGTCTCGTATTTACGACAGTTGCAGCGTCCCGGCATCACATGATCCCCTTTTGCATCCTTCGGGTACGAGCAAAATCAACGGGGAAGCCATAATTCACTTAACGACCGTGCGGCTAACTTAAGCCCTGCAGCGATTCACTTAACAATGGCAAGGAAGGTCGTAAAAAAGAGCAAAACTCACTTAACGAATGACTCGCTTAGCAAAACATTCCTCAGTAATTATTTTTTTCCCAAAGCCGTTGTAACTCTGAACGGTCAATAAATGAGCATTTTAGCCGCCAAAGGTTTAGCCTGAATTTAATGTTTTTCTCTACCTCTCGAGTCTTTTCCGAAGAACCTGGGAGAGGCAGGTGTGGGTGTTTAATAATATTAAATATAGGCCTGCATTATGTAAGCTATTCCGAGTAAAACTACTTTTTGCAATTGACTGTTGGAGATTTTCTCCGTGCTAAGATCCTGTTCAAGTGGTGCTCCAGATGCTATTAATTATTATTATTATTATTATTATTGTGAATCAATTGCAGCCCACCACCACTCAAAGAAATTCTTCTTTTCCCGTATAGTCTCTAAAACGCCTGTCCAGGTGGCATTAGAGAGGAATAACTGCCTTTTTTTATTGCCATTTTTCCAGATTGTTTGGGCTGTTTTAATTCTCCCGTCGCTTACCGCCAATAATTTCATTTTCCAGTCACTTCGTGACGTTTGAAACATTCACGTCCGCCTGTTTGAAAAACGAATTATCCATTCCTTCTTTTTTTTTCTTATTTATCGAAAAGAGCGATCTTGACAGTTCTCTGGGGAATGGATTGGGATGGGATCTTTTTCAGAGAGGCTCACCAGAAAAATCCCATGAAAAGAAAAAAGGCATTTCTGCACTCCCTCAAAGGGAATTTGGAGAAATATATCTGCTACATGCCGTTGAAACGAAACCTATCGGGTTTTGCATTTGGAGAACAATTCAAGCAATGTTTGCAATACTGGATTAGCAAACATTAGGAACAAATATGTACATACTCAAGAATATTTATACATAATATACAGTAATATAAATGCAATACAATACAACACAATGTAATTAACATATATTGTACTATATGCAATAAATACGAGCACATTAGGGGTGGGTTCCTAACGGTTCGGATCGGTTTGGCCGAACTGGTAGTGGTTTGGTGGCCTGGGTCGCTGGAACCAGCAGCGACCCAGGCCTGCCACAACCCCAAACCCGCTGGGCGCAGCCACTGCGCATGCGGCAGCTGTCATCTTCCTCGCTCTCTGAGCTCTTGGGCTCTGCAATCTCACGATATACGTGTGTACTCTTCCACGCGTCTTGTGGAGTGCTTTGGCACTGCAGAGTCTCAGTAGATTTCACAGCTGATTCGGACGCCCTGGCCTCCTCCAATGCGATCTGCAGAGTGAGATTAGATTTAGCGAGTAACCTCCTCTGTAGGTTAATGTTTCGCACAGCGCAAATTATGTGGTCCAGAATCAGCTCGTCCGGGTCTCGGAATTCTCAGTACGCGGCGGCCTTGCGGAGCGCCGCAACGTATTCGTTAATCGACTCCCCCTCTTTCTGGTTCCTGATGTTAAACTCATGCCGGCGAATGTTCTTGGACAGCTTGGGGGCATAGTGGGTCCTCAGCGTCTGCTGGAGCACGGACCAGGCGACTGATTGTAGCGGTGTCGGCTCAGATAGGTCTTTTGCCGTCTCGAACACTTCCCGGCCACAGTATCCGAGGAACATGTTCTTCTTGCGGCCTTCAGAAAGGCCCATGAGGTCATTTGCCTCGAGGAAGCAGTCAAATCATAGCATGTACGAGTCCCAGTGCTCGGTGACTGGGTCATACGGAGTCAGTGGCGCGTGCATGCCCATTTTGCGTTCTGAGAGCGTTTTGAGTTTGCCGCTCAAAAATGTCTGCTCGAAGCCGCACTGAGCTCCGGGCTGGATGTACTTGCTGGATTGCTACGCTCTTTTTGGCTCGCCTAGTTACCTTCCAATCCCACCTTCGCCGCCAGTGTTCAATTGGGTAATGGATAGGCACACACAGGCTTAACGGTAACAACAGCTCTTTATTTAGTACAACCAGTGAGAACAATTCATGCATGTTTGAGTCTGACAGCAGCCCTTTGATAGGGAGCTGTCAGACCCTTCGACCAATAGGATTAAACCTCTGTCCCCGCCGGAACAGAGGACCTTGGTGGAAACCACTGTAGTTAGAACAAGTATCTAACACTCCCAAATTGAAATGCCTGTGTTTGTAAAACTGTGAAGAATCAAATGGCAAACATGAGCAGTGCAAGCAAAAGCAGAACCGGCTAAGACAGGTTGGAAGATTGCAAACAACAGAAACCGAGAACAATTCCAAAACAGAAGGTGCCCTAATTCTTGGCAGCGCGATGCAATTGTTCTTTTTTTTTTTTTTGCAGCCTTCCGATGCATTTGAGGGGGTTTCAAATTTGCATTTTAACCAGTGTATTTATATATTTTCCCTTAACATACATAAGTGCTTTACGAACTCTGTGTATCACTAGAGGAATTCAAATAATCTAAAAACCAGTTCTCTGCCCTAATGACCGGGTGGGTGAGCGTGGCCATGGTGGGCGTGGTCATGGTGTGACTGCACCCCCCCTGGGAGCCAAAATGAGCCATGGGGAGTGGCACACTCCCCACACCCTGTTTTGGGCCTAGTAGGCCTCATTGTAGCCTCCTGGGAGCAAAAATGAGCTGCAGTAGAGCGGGGGCATGCCGCAACCCCCCCACACACACACACACCAATTTGGGCCTAGTAGGCCTCCCTGCACTTACTTGGGAGCCAAAACGGGGAGTGTGGGGACACCTATAAGGGGCAGGGCCAGCCAGCAATTTAACAACCGGTTCGCCCAAACCAGCACGAACCGGCTGAACCGTCCCACCAGTGAGCGTATTGCCTGGGTCGGTTTGCTTACATAATAGTATATCATATAATAATATATTAAATATAAGTCCCACGTTTGGAAATGTTCTTCTTTATCTTTTATCCTTAACGTCAACCTATCCATTTCTGCACAATCTAGTACATCTTCTTCTATGGGTGGTGGAAGTCCGGGAAAATATATATAAATAAACTGTTCTTTAAAATTGCATTTTCAAGTTGCAGATTCACCCCGTCCGATCGGATGCAGACAGATGTAAATGTTAGGGTTTTTTTTAAAAAAAAATTAAAGACACCCTAGCCAGCCACAATTGGGATTTGCAGTATCAGTGGTATTGTCGGGTTGGGGGGAAGATGTATGTCGAGGGGGGGGGGTATTTTTTAAAGCTATCCAAGGTGCTTTTTTCTTAATTGATGGGTTTTTTTTGTTGTTGTTCTGCTCTTGACACAGAAAATGACCTGGCGATCAAATAAACATGACATCAACATCTGTCACATGAAGGGAAAACAAGAAGTAAGTAAACAATTTCCTTTTCAATTGGTGTGGGGTTTCCTGCCTGAGCAGGGGGCGGGCGGGTTTGGACTAGAAGACCTGCAAGGTCCCTTCCAACTCTTCGGTTATTCTCCTTCATCCCGCTTATCCTCTTGGGAACCTTTAGCAGACATTGGATGCAACTGCTAAAAACTGCAGAAAAACCTAACGGGGATTGAACTAATGTTCAGACCCAGCTCCCTAAACACGACGAGCCCTCTGAAATGAACTCAAAGATTCCTTTAATTGGGAGTGCCGGTAGGCCCGGCAAAAAGTTTCTCTCTCAGTCTAACAAGTCCGTTCAGCCGGAAGATGAATAGTTGTCTGTCACATCTATTTATCTCTGCCTTTTATCCCCAGAGCTAGGGTGAGCTTCACTAACAGCAGTGGCTCTTCCATCCCAAGGACCGGCCCATAGATTTCCACTGTTCTCCTCTCCCTTCTGTGCAATTGCACATCAGGCACTGAACCCAGCTGTTCCTTCTCTCCCTCATCAGCCACCTCCAGAAATGGGGGCTGTTGACTCTCCATCTGAGGGCTGATGGACGGCCCTGACTCCCATTCCTCCTGATTCGGCTGCTGGAGGGGCTGGCAGCTGACAGACCGCAACAACTAACCACAATTCACGGTGGAGATAAGCAGCGCTGGCTTTTTGACAAACCTGGTTAGGCTAACGCAGCCTTTTTGAAGCGGGTCAAGAAAAGGGTAACACCCTGAAACTGCAGCTCAGGGATGCTGTCTTCCTTGGCTATGTGTCCATGTGTTCCTCAACTTATGACCAATCACTTAGGGAACATCCAAAGTTACGATGGACACCCAACAAGATACATTAAAAAGTTTTTTCTATTTTTTATTCTCTCTTTATTCTCATTTTAAGTATATATTCACATAGTTGTTATTCTTTACATTTGTCATTCTTATACATTTGTTATTCCATTTAAAAAGTTATAATATACAATTCGGGTTGCTTTACTTACCGTCCGTTCTGCCTGTTGGCCAACCATTGCTAAAATTAGTCCCACATTTGGAAATATTCTGTAATCTTCTTTATCTTTTATCCTTAATGTCTATCTATCCATTTCGGCACTGTCTAGTACATCTTCTTCTATTGGTGGTGGAAGTCCAGGAAAAATATATAAATAAACCATTCTTAAAAATTGCATTTTCCCTCCCTCCCTCCTCTACTTCCTTCCTTCTTCCTCTCCTTCCCCTTCTTTCTTTCCTTCCCTCTCCCCTACTCCTACTCTTCCTCTTCCCCTTCCTACCCTCTCTCCTTCTCTTTCTCTCCCTCCCACCCTCCTCTCCTTACCTCTTTCTTCCTTCCCTCCTCTTCCTCTCGTTCTCTCCTCCTCTCTTCCTTTCTTTTTCTGTTGTTATCGGGAACACGCAAAAAGATACAACTGGGATTCAAAGTTCTGAAAACTGGCCCCTCCCTCCATCATGGTCACATGATCATATTACGACCATGATTTATTTATTTATTTGTTTGTGTGTGTGTTGTATTTGTGCTGATAAATAAATAAAGGGAGACTAGTATAGATCTATTTCAAGCTGTTTAGCTATTCAAGCTATCAGCTAGCCATACCCTTACTGGGATTTGAACTAAATAGCTTGAAATAGATCTATACTAGTCTCCCTTTATTTATTTATCAGCACAAATACAACACAAGTATAAAAAGGCAACATTAAAAATAAAAATATGGTTTTCTGTCTGGATGGTCCTCTGTAATGAGCCGAAGGACAGAAAGCGGAAGTAGTGAGCTCCCTCCCATATTTGGGCATACCAAGGGTTGTAATACAAATAAATAAATAAATACATACATACATACATACATACATACATACATACATACATACATACATACATGCTAGAAACTGATATTTATTTTCGGATCAGGGAGGGAATGCTCATTGAAGCACAATGGCTTCACTTAACAACTGCAGCATTTTTTTCCTTTTTATGACCGTGCTGTTCACTTTGCAACGGCGGTATTCGCTTAACAAGCCCCGCAAAAATGTTGGTAAAATCAGGTGGATCACGTAGGTGTCTCAAATTACGACCGTCAACAACACACAAATGGAAATTCCAAGTTCCGTTACGGTCATAAATCAAGGACTACCTTTATTTGTTACGTTAAATTTTTTATTTGGTTATCTGGATTTCGGATTCATGCAGCTGAGATTCTGTTTACAAGGAAAGTCCGCCTCTGCAGCTGGAATAAATGATGCGTTTCTGGCAAATTTGCTAACAATTGATCATTTGGGGGCAAGCGTGGCTCCCACGCTATCTCAGCAAAGCTGATAAACAGGAAAATTTCTTTGCTACTACTGTAAGTACAAAAAAACCCCACAACAACAACCAGTTGGAGCAACGTAATATGTGCAAACTGCTCCAGGGAAGGAAATTGAGTATGTTTCACACCAGCCACAGAGAATGGAGGTTGTGCTAAGCTGTTTTACGTGACCTTCTGCTCGCTTTCCCTTGGAGAAATCACCAGCAAATCCGAAGGAAATTGCAAAACCTGCCTAGATGTAATTCCAAAATTTTGCATTTTGGACAGTCTCTGAAACCTGCATTATTCTGCAAGGCTCCTTTGGTCTCGTTGCTTGGGGGAACACCTGGGTTTATTTATTTATTTATTTATTTATTTATTTATTTATTTATTTATTTATTTATTATTTATTTATTTATTTATTTATTTATTTATTTATTACTTGAACTTATTAGTCGCCCCCTCTCCCCACAGGGACTCGGGGCGACGTACAAAAGTATTATATAGCGTACAGAGGAGGTAAGAATAAATAAATAAGTTACAATACCTAAAAAAGTTAAAACCCCAGTGAAATTAACCCTTAAAAACTAAAATTACCAATTAAAAATGCCCTGGGCTGGAGAGATTGTAGTATTATGCCAGGTCAGCTAGTCGAAACAGGTAGGTTTTCAGCTTCATACGGAAGGAGCGAAGGTCGGTTGTTGTCCTGATGTCTGGGGGGAGGTCATTCCAAAGGGTGGGGCCCACTACAGAGAAGGCCCTACTTCTGGGCGCTGCCCTCTGGCACTCTCTGGAGGACGGCACCCGGAGTAGTCCCTCTCTGTGTGAGCGGACGGGTCGCAGGGATGTATGGGGCAGGACGCGATCCCGCAGGTAACTAGGCCCTGTGCCATGGAGCGCTTTGAAGGTGGTAACCAGCACCTTGAAGCGCACCCGGTAGGCCACAGGAAGCCAGTGCAGCTCGCGCAGGATGGGTGTTATATGGGAGAACCTCGATCTCCCCATAATTACCCGCGCGGCTGCATTCTGGACCAACTGCAGTCTCCGGGTGCACCTCAAGGGGAGCCCCATGTAGAGAGCGTTACAGTAGTCCAGGCGAGACGTCACCAGCGCGTGAGTGACTGTGCGCAAGGCCTCCCGGTCCAAAAGGGGCCGCAATTGGCGCACCAGGCGAACCTGGTGGAACGCCCCCCTCGCTACGGCTGCCACGTGATCTTCCATAGACAGCCGGGCATCAAGGAGGACGCCCAAATTGCACGCCCCTTCCACCGGGGCTAATTGATTGTCCCCGATGGCCAGCGATGGCATATGCTGGTTGAACCGGGAAGCCGGAAGCCACAGCCACTCTGTCTTGGAGGGGTTGAGCCTGAGCCTGTTGTCATCCATCCAGACCCGTACGGCTTCCAGACACCGGGACATCACTTCAACAGCCTCGTTGGGGTGGTTTGGGGTGGAAATGTACAGCTGAGTGTCATCAGCGTACAGATGGTATCCCACCCCAAAACCACGGATGATCTCGCCCAGCGGCTTCATATATATGTTGAACAGGAGAGGCGAGAGGATCGACCCCTGTGGGACCCCACAGATAAGGGGCCTCGCGGTCGACCTCTCCTCTCCTGCCAACACACATTGCGTCCGGCCAGAGAGGTAGGAGCGGAACCATCGTAATACGGTGCCCCCAACCCCCAACCCCTCCAGACGGCGCAATACAGCTTGAATGTCTGAAAGGAAGCAGAAAGTTATCTCAGTTATATTTTAAGACAGAAAGAAAGAGAGGGCGAGGGGAGGGGAAGGGGGAGGGTGGGAGGAAGGAAGGAAAAAGAAGAGAAGGGAGAAGAAGGAAGGAAGGAAAAGGAGAAGGAAGGAAAAAGTAGATAAGGGAGAAGAAGGAAGGAAGGAAAAAGATAAGGGAGAAGAAGAAAGAGAAGGAAGGAAAAAATAGATAAGGGAGAAGAAGAAAGGAAGGAAAAAGATAAGGGAGAAGAAGGAAGGGAAGGAAGGAAGGAAAAGTAGATAAGGGAGAAGGGAGGAAGGAAAAATAAGGGAGAAGAAGGAAGGAAGGAAGGAAAAAGATAAAGGAGAAGAAGGAAGGAAGGAAAAAGTAGATAAGGGAAGGAAAGAAAAGTAGATAAGGGAGAAGAAGAAAGGAAGGAAAAAGATAAGGGAGAAGAAGGAAGGAAAAAGATAAGAGAGAAGAAGGAAGGGAAGGAAGGAAAAGTAGATAAGGGAGAAGAAGGAAGGAAGGAAAAAGTAGATACGGGAGAAGAAGTAAGGAAAAAGATAAGGGAGAAGGAGGAAGGGGAGGAAGGAAAAAATAGATAAGGACGAAGAAGGAAGGAAAAAGTAGATAAGGGAGAAAAGGGAAAGGAAGGAAGAAAGGAAAAAGTAGATAAGGGAGAAGGAAAGGAGGGAAAGAAGGAAGGAAGGAAAAAGAAGATAAGGGAGAAGAAGGAAGGAATGTAGGTAGGTACAGGAAGGCGAAGGAAGGAAAGAAGGAAGAAAAGTTCTTAGAGACACTACAAATAAGTCCTTGACTTACAGCAGTTCGTTTAATGACCCTTCCAAGTTACAATGGCAATCACGCGATCCCCTTTTGCGACCTTTCCGACGAGCAACGTCCATGGGGAAGCCCGATTCGCTTAACAACCGTGTGACTAACAACAGCTACAGCAGTGTTCCCTTAGTAACTGCGGCAAGAAAGGTTGTAAAATGGGGCGAAGCTCACTTAACAATCGTCTTGAAGGCCTCCATTGCGGTCGTAAGTCGAGGACTATCTATATTTAACTTCTCGCGTCTTCTCTGTTGCATTCCAACGGAGGTAGAATATTTATAAATATTCGAAATGTTTGTGTGTTTCTGATTTCAGGTCTTTCTTCACTTCTTTTTTCTCTTTTTAAAAACCATATGCTAAATATTTAAATACTTTGCGTGGGTAATATGTCGGAAATATGGAAATCGTCCTTGTTTTAATTTGGTTAAACTTCTGCTGGGAGTATATTTTGCACCTTCAAAGAGCCAACTGCCTTCGGGATCCAAGACCAACTATATTAATTGTTTTTCCTGGCCAGTCGACAAGGAACCAGCTCCATCACTTAAAGCCATCGCTCGTCTCTCTTTCCCCCCATTTCCCACATCTTATTACGACCGTTTTGTAGATGGGGGGGGGAAGAGGAAGCTGAAACACCGGAGAAACAGGGATGGCCGACGGCCAATATGGTGCTTTTTTGTTTTAATTCAATGGTGGCTTTTCTTCAAGAAAACGTAACCGTTTAATGCAAAACTAGAATAGGAAAGGGAAGGGCGTAAGAATTAAGTGTGGTGTTTTCAAAATTGGCCATTTTGTGAGGGGTGGACTTCAAGCCCCAGGATTCCTCGGGGGCAGCATGCTGGAGTTGAAGTGCATCCATCTTAAAGCATAGCAGCCTGGGGAATTCTGGGAGTTAAAGTCCACATATCTTAAAAGCATGCTGGCTGGAGGTGAAAATCCTGGCATCTTAAACTTAAAGGATGCTGGTTAGGGAATTCTGGGAGTTGAAGTCCACCCGTTTTAAAGGTTGCTGGCTGGGGAATTCTGGGAGTTGAAGTCCATCCATCTTAAAACATGTTACCTGGGGAGTTCTGGTAATCAAAGTACACCCATCTTAAAGCAAGTTGGCTGGGGAATTCTGGGAGTGGAATTCCACCCATCTTAAAGGATGCTGGCTGGGGAATTCTGGGAGTTGAAGCCCACTCCTTTTAAAGGATGCTGGCTGGGGAATTCTGGGCATTGAAGTCCACCCATCTTAAAGCAAGCTAGCTGGGGAATTATGGGAGTGGAATTCCACCCATCTTAAAGGATGCTGGCTGGGGAATTCTGGAAGTTGAAGCCCACTCCTTTTAAAGGATGCTGGCTGGGGAATTCTGGGCATTGAAGTCCACCCATCTTAAAGCAAGCTAGCTGGGGAATTCTGGGAGTTGAGGTCTACCCATTTTAAAGCTTGCTGGCTAAAGAATTATAGGAGTCAAAGTCCATCCAACTTAAAATTGCCAATCTTGGAAAAACACAGCATTAAATCTTCCCCTAAAACAGCTACCCTCCCCTAATCACCCTTTCCCACCCCCCAGATTTTATTCCAGGTGCATTGGACCCAATGCATTATCCAACCAATCAGGGAATATGCACCCTGTCTAAAATGGTCTCTGTGCCAAATTTGGACCTATGATGTCATCCCAATTCTCCCTACATCCCCCCCTCCTTAAATTCCTTCTTCATTTCATAGAAGATCGCGTCCCACGGTTGAATTTCTCCGCCCTCTGCTACTTAAATCGGAAGGGAAAGGAATTTGGGCCAGCCAGCCAGCCAGCCCACGGGGCTCCCTTCACTTTGCCGCATTGGAGTCAGGAGACACACCATCTCCCTGCAAACGGCACCCTCCACACACACCCTCAAGACCCCTTGAGATCTGCCATCCCACCCCCTCTGGGACCAGACACTTCTGTCATCTCTGCAACCCGGCGAGGTGTTAATAGAATCTGGAAATTGGATTTCGCACTGATTACGCGATGTGTCTGTTCCGATCAACAGACCAGAAATAATTAATTACAAAAGCAATTAAGCCGGGCTGTTAATAAATCACACTGGATGTAAAATATTTGCCCGGGAGAAGACTATGTGGAGGGCCCAGGGGTGACTCTCGAAGACCACCAGAGAAGGGTCTTTCCCCCCTCCCTCCCCCCCCCCCCAAGAGGAGAAAAGGCTGGGGATTAGAGGTTTTGTGGCAGAGACGGGCGTCAGAGGTTCATATTTCAATTTGCGTTGAAAAAACGAGGGCCGTTATCGCGGCTGGCACGGTTCCTTCCCACACCTGGAGAAGAGGTGATTTGTAGAGCATGAAAGTTGTTGTGTTCGGGAGGGAGGGAGGCCAGAAATGACACTCACACAGGGAGGTGATTGGCAGGATGGCTAATCTGTCTGCATCCCTGGAGAGGTGATGGGTTAGGACGGGGAGCTGGGAATCCTTCTTCCCAGAGACAAAAGCAGATGTGCCTTCGAACTGAGACCCCTGAGCATCCTGGATCGGGGATTCAGCCGGGGCAGTTCGCTTCATGGGGACCTTTTGGACTTCCAGGACCACTAAATTCATAATTTTAAATCCTAATGACTGGCTGGGTAGGCGTGGCTAGATGGTCATGTGACTGGGTGGGCTTGGCCAAATTGATGTCACTCACATCGAGGGGAACCTCACTCTACTTGCCCCTCCCCTCCCAGCCACTCCTCCCCCTCCCCTGCCCGCCCGGGCTCCTTAGGGCCCCAACAGGATGCAGTTGCTGGAGCTAAGCAGCCCCCAGGAGAAAGAGTTGGCAAAACAGCTCAGTTCAAATTGGATGTGATTGAGAAGGAGGCTCAGCAGAAGCACTTCACTGAGGACTAGGAGCATAGGGTTTCTAAGCAGAGGGAAGACTTGTGGTGCCGCCAGGTACTGGCGCCTGGAGGCTCAGTGGGCTGAGATGGTCAGCCAGTTCCAGGCCATGATGCAGTCCCACTAGAACGAGGCCCTCCGGCTCTTTGCCACCAGCGGTGCTTCCCTCCAGCCTTCGCCCAAAGCCCCCCACCAGGAAGCTGAAGCAGACCCCAAGTCAGAATTTCTTCCCCCTTCTGACCCGCACAAAAAGACCCCGAAAGGGGAGACTCTCTGCAGCAACACAAGTGTTTGTTGCATGTATCCATTTGAGGACCCCTGATTTAGTGCAATATAAAAAATGCAAATAATTTTTCTGTGGACCACCAGAATTTTCTCACAGACCATCAGTGGTCCACGGACCACCAGTTGGTGACCGCTGTTGTGGAACACAAGAGATCCACTCTGGCCAATGCAGTCAACAGAAAAATAGCATCAAGATCACAGAAGAAATGGCGCTTAATGCTGCACTAGTGAGGTCAGACTTGGGATACCGCGTCCAATTTAGAATAGAATAACAGAGTTGGAAGAGACCCCCGGCTCAAGCAGGAGACTGGGATGTAATCCATCAGGACCCAGTGATTTCTATTTATCAATATCAGACAGGTGAACTTAGAGGGCTGGAGGCTAAAACTATGAAAAACATTTGACAAAGATAACCTACCACTTGATAAAATCCAAAAAAATGTGGGTTTGACAGCATCACCACCAGATGGATTCCTAACTGGCTGACCAACCGCACTCAACGTGTAGTCCTCAATGGAACTGCATCTTCATGGAGGGAAGTATGCAGTGGAGTACCCCAAGGCTCTGTTTTAGGCCCAGTACTCTTCAACATCTTCATCAATGATTTGGATGAGGGAATAAATGGGGAACTCATCACATTTGCAGATGACACCAAGCTGGCAGGAATAGCCAACACTCCAGAAGATAGGCTCAAGATACAGAAGAATCTTGACAAACTTGAACATTGGGCACTATCTAACAAAATGAAATTCAATGGTGAAAAGAGGAAGGTTCTACATTAAGGCAACAAAAACGGAATGCACAGGTACAGTATAGATGATACCTTGCTCAGTAGTAGTAACTGTGAAAGGGATCTTGGAGTCCTAGTGGACAACCATTTAAATAGGAGCCAGCCGTGTGCAGCAGCTGCCCCCCCAAAAGCCAACAGTTGTAGGAATTTGGTTTGTCTAATCTAGTGAAGAGACGGACTGGAGGTGACATGATAGCAGTCTTCCGATATTTGAGGGGCTGCCCCGAAGAAGAGGGGGTCAACCTATTCTCCAAAGCCCCTGAAGGCAGGACAAGAAACAACAGATGGAAAGCAATCAAGGAGAGAAGCAACCTGGAATTAAGGAGTAATTTCCTAACAGCGAGGAGAATGAATCAGTGGAACAGCTTGCCACCAGAAGTTGTGGCTGCTCCCTCACCGGAGGTTTTTAAGAAGTTGTGCTCCATCATTGGAAGCTTTCAAGAAGAGACTGTGCAACCATTGGACGAAGATATCAGGTCTTCCCCTTGAGCAGGAGGGTTGGACTAGAAGACCTCCAAGGTCCCTTCCAACTCTGTGATTCTATGTTCTAAGTCCAAAGACCAGCTTCCAACCTCCGGATATTCGTTTTGGAGCATTCGAATCAATTTTTAGCTTAAGAGAAAGAAGGACCAGGGGAGACATGATAGCAGTCTTCCAATATCTCAGGGGTTGCCACAAAGAAGAGGGAGTCAAACTATTCTCCAAGGCACCTGAGGGTAGAACAAGAAGCAATGGGTGGAAACTAATCAAGGAGAGAAGCAACTTAGAACTGAGGATAAATTTCCTGACAGCTAGAACAATTAACCAGTGGAACAGAAGTTGCCTCCAGAAGTTGTGAATGCCCCAACACTGGAAGTCTTTAAGAAGATGTTGGATAGCCATCTGTCTGAAACGGTATAGGGTTTCCTGCCTAGGCAGGGGGTTGGACTAGAAGACCTCCAAGGTCCCTTCCAACTCTGCTATTGTATTGTATTGTATTAATTCCCAGCTCCTTTTTTTTTTTTTTTTGGCTTCTGGAGACATCGGTGGTGCCTTTTCCATCTCCCCCATCAGCTGAAACACGAAGCTTTCTTTAAAAAAGAAAAAAAAACCAACGGCGAAAAACCGACATTGAGAAGGAAGGAACGGTGGACGTGTCTGTGTGTGTCTATTTTCTTTCCCTCAAAGAATGTCTCTCTCTCTCTCTCTCTCTTTTTTTTTTTTTCCTCCGGTCTGTTCTGCAACCATAGAAACCGGGGAGAAGAGGGAAAAGGTGCTGGGTTAAAGAAGAAGCTAAAGGACAATGAATATTATCTCCAGAAAAAGCACAAAAGGCTGTTTGGGAGAAGATGAGAAGCTACAAGTCCAAAATAACATCGTTTCCGCCCTCGGCAACAACAGAAAAACAAGATTTGGAAAACAACGGGCATGTTTCTAACAGAAGGAGGGGGGGGCAAAGTGATTTTATTTGAAGGACATCATGTAGAGCAACAAGCATTGAATAATCATTCTAGGCTCAAAAACGCTCAAGATCAGGTAGTCCTCGACTTACGACGGTTCGTTTAGTGACCGAAATGACAAAGGCACTGAAAAGAAGGGCGTTAGGACCGTGTTTCACACTTAACCGCCGTTGCAGCATCCCCCATGGTCACGTGATCAAAATTCACCCGCTTGGTGACCGACTCATATTTGTGACGGTCGCAGCCTCCCGGGGTCCTTTGTCGACCTTCTGATGAGCTAACTCAATGGGGAGGCCAGGTTCATTTAACAATCGTGTTCCTGACTTAACAGCTGTGGCGATTCACTTAACAGCCGCGGCAAGGCAGGTCATAAAAATGGGGCAAAACTCACTGAACAGCTGTCTCACTTAGCAACAGAAATGTTGGACTCCATTGCGGTCGTACGTCAAGAATTAAATGTAAAGGTTCCCCTCGCACATATGTGGTAGTCGTTCCCCACTCTAGGGGGCGGTGCTCATCTCCGTTTCAAAGCCGGAGAGCCAGTGCTGTCCGAAGACGTCTCCGTGGTCATGTGGCCGGCATGACTCAACACCGAAGGCGCACAGAACGCTGTTCCCTTCCCACCAAAGGTGGTCCCTATTTTTCTACTTGCATTTTTTACGTGCTTTCGAAATGCTAGGTTGGCAGAAGCTGGGACAAGTAACGGGAGCTCACTCCGTTATGTGGCGCTAGGGGTTCGAACCGCCGAACTGTCGACCTTTCTGATCGACAAGCTCAGCGTCTTAGCCACTGAGCCATCCACCTCTAGGATTCTCTGTACTTTACCCACAAAAATGGAAGGGTAGTTTGATTCCCACAATGGATGAATGGCTGCAAAATTTGACGGAGTTAGCAGAGATGGCAAAATTGCCTATTTTGTTAAGGAAAAGAACAGAATCAATGTTTTTTCCACTCGGAAACCCTTTCTGGACTTTGTGCTCGAGGTGGGGAGAAAAAATGAAACTTTGATTTCGGGTTTACCGATTAGATACGTTGTTGTTACAGAAACGCTAGCATACAGGCAGTCCCCGACTTACAGCAATTCGTTTAGTGACCATTCCAAGTTACAACAGCCCTGAAAAAAGTGACTTATGACCGTTTCCACACTTACGACCGTCGCAGCATCCCCGTGGTCACCTGATCAAAATTCAGACTCTCAGCAACTGGCCCCTCATTTACGAAGGTTTGCAGTGTCCCAGGGACACTTTTGCGACCTCCTGCCCAGCAAAGTCCACGGGGAAGCCAGATTCACTTAACGACCGTGTTCTTAACTGAACAGCTGCAGCGATTCGCTTAACAACAGTGGCACGAAAGGTCGCAAAACAGGGCAGAATTCACTTAACAGATGTCTCGCTTAAACAACAGAAACGTGGGGGCTCAATTGCGATCATAAATCGAGGACTAGTCGTATATTACTACGTAAATTAAAAAATTGAAGTGGTGTGGTATAACCTACGCCCAAAAGGAATTGGAAGGCAGTGCTTTTTTTTTTCTTTATGCTTTTTCCACTTCCCCTTTTCCTCCCTTCTTTTCCTCCCTTCTTTTCCTGTTTCTTTGTATTTTTGATAAACTGATAAAAACATAAGCCCCCAAAAGGAACCGGCTTCCGTTCATGCTGGAGGTCCTGAGCAGGGAAAGATGCTTGCAGGAAATTTCACTGAATTATACATATATTTTCTCCTCCTTAGGCAGAATGCCGGAATTTTATAAAAGTGCTTCTTCTACGCAACGACAACGTGCTCTTTGTGTGCGGGACGAATGCCTTCAACCCCGTTTGCTCCGATTACAGTGTGAGTACCTGATCCCGTCCTCTGAGCTTCCTCTGCATGACTTACAAGCACAATCAATCAATCAGAACAGAGCTGGAAGGGACCTTAGAGGTCTTCTAGCCCAACCTTCTATCCAAACCATCTTCCTTCCTTCCTTTTCTTTCATTTTCCTTCCTTCCCACCCTCTTTTCTTCTGTCCATCTCTGTCTGTCTGTATGAATTAACAGAATAATGGAAGGGATCTTGGAGGTCTTCTAGTTCAACCTTCTATCCAAACCATATTCTTTCCTTCCTTCCTCCCTCCCTCCCTTTGTTTTCTTTCATTTTCCTTCCTTCCCAGCCTCTTTCCATCGGTCCACCTCTGTCTGTCTGTCTGTCTGTCTGTCTGTCTGTCTGAATTAACAAAGTAATGGAAGGGATCTTGGAGGTCTTCTAGTCCAACCTTCTATCCAAACCATCTTCCTTCCTTCCTTTTCTTTCACTTTCCTTCCTTCCCATCCTCTTACCTTCTGTCCATCTCTGTCTGTCTGTCTGAATTAGCAGAATAGGAACGGATCTTGGAGGTCTTCTAGTCCAACCTTCTATCCAAACCATCTTCCTTCCTTCCTCCCTCCCTCCCTTTACTTTCTTTCATTTTCCTTCCTTCCCATCCTCTTACCTTCTGTCCATCTCTCTGTCTGTCTGAATTAGCAGAATAGGAAGGGATCTTGGAGGTCTTCTAGTCCAACCTTCTATCCAAACCATCTTCCTTCCTTCCTCCCTCCCTCCCTCCCTCCCTCCCTCCCTTCCTTTTCTTTCATTTTCCTTCCTTCCCTTCCTCTTTCCTTCTGTCCATCTCTGTCTGTCTGTATGTATGTATGTATGAATTAACAGAATAGGAAGGGACCTTGGAGGTCTTCTAGTCCAACCCCCTGCTCAAGCAGGAGACCTTATACCATTTCAGATAAATGGCTGTCCAATCTCTTCTTAAAAACCTCCAGTGATGGGAGCATTCACAACTTCTGGAGGCAACTTGTTCCACTGGTTAATTGTTCTCTCACTGGTTAATTCTTCTCTGAAACCTCCCTAACAGGTCTAACCCATTCTCTTCCCAACAGATGGACTATCTAGAACCAATGGGCGACAATATCAGCGGCATGGCCCGGTGCCCTTACGATCCCAAGCACGCCAACGTTGGCCTCTTTACAGGTCAGTGCGGTGGGAGGGAGAGACTGCTGGGTTTTGGGGGTTTGTTTGTTTTCTTCATTGCAATGAAAGTGAAAATTCTTCCTGCCCCCACCTCTCTCCCGAAGCTCTCCAAGTGGTGCACTTTCCCCCAGGAAAAGCGGAAGAAATCTTCCTGAAATGGCTTAGGAAGCCGGTGGATGTTTCTTTGGTCTGCCTATTAGTAACGATGGTTAAGTTGGAAATGATGCCCCCAAACTCCTGATTCAACTCCTTGATGGTCCCAAACTACTACTACTACTACTATTACTAAAACTACTACTACTCTTCCTCCTCCTTCTCCTCCTCCCTGCAAACTCCACTCCCTTCCAGCACTGATGATGTTCCCTAGTTGGGTCATGAAATGTCTGCGGGAAAACCACCACGCTCAAGAGAGCACCAACCATTCAACCCTGAACCACCAATAATGGCCTCCCGGAGCTTCTCCGTTTTTGGCTGTCCTAACTTCTTCAGCACTTTTCTAAACTTTCTTTCCTTCTTTTTTTCCTCTCTCCTCTGGGTAGGAGGGATGCTGTTCACCGCCACGGTGACGGACTTCCTGGCCATCGACGCCGTGATTTACCGCAGCCTGGGAGACAGCCCGACCCTGCGCACAGTGAAGCATGACTCCAAGTGGTTTAAAGGTAAGGTACGCGGGGCGCGAAGGGGGCCGAAATGAGAGGCACACCCTCTTTCCCAAAACACTGGAGTCAGGAATGATATAGGGCCCGAGAGAGCCGTGATGCCAAGCCTATGACACACATGCCCGAAGTGGCACGCGGAGCCATGTTGCCTGGCATGCGCTGGTCTTCGGATTTCAGGTGAGCGCATGCGCGCCGGCCAGCTGATCATCGTGCACACATGCGCACCAGAAACCGAAAGACCAGCAGTCTACTGCACATACATGCGCTGAGAAAATGAACTTCCGGTTTCCGGTACACGCATGTCCCCTGGCTGCTCCTCTTCCGGGTTGCGGTCCTGACGAGCGTGTGCATGCCTGCCCGTGCTCCAAAGGTGGTATACTGCCAGTTCGGCACTGACCCGGGTGATCCAGTAGTGATGGCAGCGCAAGGCTCCTCCCACCCGGCCCAGACGTCATCATGGACTTTCTGTGTGTGTGCCTGGGTTGGGATCCCGGCTTCTTGTACTGCCAGTTCGCTCAGGGACGCACTTTTGGGTCACGCGCATGCTTGATGCGCACTCTCAGGCATGCCTCCTTCAATGTCCAAGAAAGGAAAACCTCAACTCCATTTGAATAGAGATAAAGTACTTTTACCAGATACGAATTGAAAGCAGCGAAAAGGAAAGCAAGATCTGAGCCAGAAAGGCGCGAACAAGTACATATCAAACATTTAACCAGCCCCCTCCCTCCCCAATTCCCCAACCCAGTGTCCAATCTGCAACTCCCTAAGGTGTCATGGGTGCATCTTCAAACGGCCTCATCAGGTTGGTATGCGACACGGTTGGCCTTGACCAAGTCCAAGTATCAGCCACCCGTATGCGCAGAGGATGGTGAGAACAAAGCTCCCTTTCCTAATACCATGCCCCACCCTCCCCGTTTCTATGGCAGCCAATAGTAAGCAAGTGAAGCAGAGGCTGACATGTGCTATGCGCATGCGCAGTAGTAAAAAATGATGGCTCAACAAACAAGATGGTGCCACCGATAGAACTGGTTCAGGGGCATGGCCAGCCAAATTACTACTTACTCAGCTGAACCGGTAGGAACCCAGGATACCATTACTGCCGTGTGAAAAAGGTTCACCATCACTACTATAGGGTCGCCTGCTTGAGCAGGGGGTTGGGCTAGAAGACCTCCAAGGTCCCTTCCAACTCTATTATTCTGTTATCCAATGTCTCCGGAAGGCATCAGGTTTGTTAAAAACTGCAGTGAAGGAGCTGGCAAACTCCCCAGCTCCAAAAATCAAAAAGCTTCCATAATAAATTGACTTAATCGATAGACGAGACTTAAAGGCACTTAAATTTGAGCAGAGAATTATTTCATCTCATATATTTCTGCGCCACACTCTGCGTGGAGAGTTCACAAACCAGTTAAAAGAATGAAATACGCCACGCCAGGGCTGCAAAATAAAAGGGCATATAAACTAAAACCGGGAAAAGATAATCAAAAACTTTACGAGCCAGATTTCGAATGTCTGAACGGAGAAAAAAAGATGAGTTTTTTAACTGCCGGAGTTTAAAAAATTAATAAAGAGTTTTGTTCTCAATTGCGATATTTATGGTCCCAAAACAGAATGTGAGCGTCTTTAAGAAGGCAAGATATTTTTTTATTAGAAAACCTTAGAAAACGTCTTAAAACTAGAGGCAAAAAGTGCACAGGCAATATTTAAAGCCAAATTAATATTTTATTAATTTATTGCCAGTCTTGCTGCATTCAGTAAATATACATATACAAAGCTAATTGTAGCCTTAGCTACTTTTCTTTCCAGTCAGTCAATTAAAAGATTCTGGAATAACTTTAAAGGTTGCCTTGGAGTGTGTGTGTGTGTGTGTGTTTGTGCACTTCTGTGTGCCTATGTTTGTTTAAAATGATAAAACCGACAAAATAAATCTCAGGGACAAATTATGGAGGCTGTGATTCAGGGGTCGGTTCCTGCCAGTTCTAACCTCTTCTATAGAAGAGGTTCCACAAATCTACCGTGCCATTTAGAACCGGTTCCAGCTCCCTCCCCCTGCCCGTCCACACATCATCAAGATGAAGAGCCAGAGGAGGAATTCTGGGAGTTGAAGTCCCTAAGTCTTAAAGCTGTCAAGTTTGAACACCCCTGGGGGTTTTTTTTTTCTAAAGGGTTAGGGGTGTGAGGGTCTTGTAACTGGACAGCTTTAAGAATTGCGTGCTTCAATGCCAGACTTCCTGAGCCAACATGACTGGAGGAGGAATTCTGGGAGTTGAAGTCCACAAGTCTTAGAGCTGTCAAGTTTGAACACCCCTGGGTTTTTTTTTCCTAAAGGGTTAGGGGTGCAAGGGTCTTGTAACTGGACAGCTTTAAGACTTGCATACTTCAATGTCAGAGCTCCTGAGCCAACATTTTGGTTGCTAAGCAAGAGCGTTGTTAAGTGAGTTTCACCATATTTTACAAGTTGGCCACACCCACCCAGTCACATGACTGCCAAGCCACTCCCACTCGGTCACATGGCCGGCAAGCCACTCCCACAAAGCAGGCCACACCTATAGAAGAGGTTCTAAAAATATTTGAAACCCACCACTGCTTTGCGCGTGCCCGAAAGTAAATTTCCAGTTTCCGGCACGACAATTCACGCCAGCCTTCTAGGTTTCTGGCACACCTGCGACAATCAGCTGGCTGGTGCACATGTTCATGCGGGAAAACAGAAGCTCTTTCAGTTTCCAGCACTGCAACACACACAAAGACCAGATGATCGTGGTGTGCACACATGCGCCAGAAATCTGGAAGAGGAATGGGCGACGCCGTGTGTGCCAGGCAACATGGCTCCGCATGCCACTTCAGGCGCAACTGCCATATGGTTTGCCATCATGGCTGTAGACCAGTGATGGCTAACCTTTTTCGGCTCCTGTGCCCAAAGCGGGGGGAGCTCAGGGGGGGTTGTGTGCGGGCGTGCCACACCCTTAATGCTATGCGCCCCCCTCACTTTTGGCGCTGTTTCGTCCCCCTCCCCATGCTCCAGGGGCTTTCTAGGAGCCTGGGGAGGGTGAAAACAGCCTTCCCCCCGCCGGACCTATGAAGCCTCCGGAGGGCGAAAAACGGACCTATGGAAAATCCGGAAGTTCGGGAATGGTGACTTCTGGTTTCTCTGTAGGGCCGTTTCTCACCCTCCGGAGCCTTCAGGGAAGCCTCCTGAAGGCTCCCGAGGACGAAAAACGGTCCTACAAGCAAACCGGAAGTCCGTTCCTGAACTTCCGGTTTGCCCACAGGGCTGGTTTTTTGCCCTCCCGAGGCTTCAAGAAAGCCTCCGGAGGGCGAAAAACGGCCTCAAAAGAAGGTGGCCAGCTAACAGGGCAACTCCTCACGTGCCCTAATGAATGGCTCCGCGTGATAGGTTCGCCATCACAGTTCTCGACTAAACCTTCCCCAATCCTGCAACCGTCCTTTGTATATTTTAGTCTCCAGGCTTTTAATCAGCTCTCTGCCCTTTTCCCAAAGTCCATCTGTCTATCAAATTCTCCCAGCTTCCTTCCTTCCCTTCGTAGCGGGACCTCAGGCCCAGCGGCTGTTCGCTCTGGCTTATTTAGGAGATAAACGGCATCCGAACTTAATCACAGCCGCAGGAATCGCTAGCTCTTTGGGGGTTGTTTTTTTTTTTTTTTTTTTGCAAGATTGTCCGCAAATGGGGACGTTGGCTTCACAAAGCAGACGACTCGTGCATGCCCGCCGTTCGTGCGCCATTGGGTACATTCATGTGCTAATTGACGCCCTCGGTCACCGACTCCCGTCCTATCAATTAAGGGGTTTTTTTTCCTTCTTTTTTTAATGCCTTCCCCCATCACACGGGAGAAAAAAATAAAAGACCTTGGAAATATTGTCGCGCTCAGGCTGGGGATGAGTCAGCGGGGTGATGTGGCTGCAAGGGGAATTTATTTTTTTTTAAAAAGGAAAACAGAAAGGAAACGATTTTGATTTGACATCGGAAGATGCCTTTTAACCAGAGGGAAGCCACGTGTTTATGTGGATGAGGCATTGCAAAATCGGGTCTCGTTCGTGAAAATTGTAGTCGAGGGGCGGAAGGAGGATCAACGGGGCAAACAGGAGGTCCCAGAATGGATTTCGGGATGTTTAGCCTTGAGAAAAGTCAAGGGAGGAGACAATTCAAAAAAAAAAACCAAGTCTGCTATTCCAAAGCGTTATTCCAAAATGACCCTTGGAGAGCTGCAGGCAACGAAATTGCCTTTCAATGTATGCCGATTAGTGTACATAATAAAGGTATTTTAATGTAGCACATGGAATAACAGATTTTGAGAAATGGACTCAAGATCCAGAGGGATCAGGCTTGAGGCTTTGGGCCTATCCAACAGTACAGGCAATCCTCCACTTACGACCACAATTGAGCCCAAAATTCATGTTGCTGATTGAGACATTTTGTTCAGTAAGTTTCGCCCCATTTTACGTGACCACAGGGATGCTACCACAGTCGTAAGGGTGAAAAATAGTCATAAGTCACTTTTTTTTCAGTGCCGCTGTAACTCCATACCGTCACTAAGTAAACTGTTGTAAGCCGAGGACTGCCTGTATGAAATTCAATGGCGAGAAAAGTAACAGACTCAAAGAATAATAAGAGTCGGAAGGGACCTTGGAGGTCTTCTAGTCCAACCCCCTGCTCAAGCAGCAGATCCTACAGCATGTTAGACAAATGGTTGTCCAATCTCTTCTTAAAGATGAGATGGAGTCATTGAGCATCCAACAATTTCTGGTGGCAAGCCGTTCCATTGGTTAATTGTTATTGTCAGGGAATTTTTTCCTTTAGTTCCAGGTTGCTTCTCTCCTTGCTTAGTTTCCACCCATTGCTTCTTGTTCTACCCTCAGGTGCTTTGGAGAATAGCTTGACTGCCTCTTCTTTGGGGCAGCCCCTGAGATATTGGAAGGCTGCTATCTTGTCACCCCAGGTCCTTCTTTTCGTTAAACTAGACATCCCCAATTCCAGCAACCGTGCTTTCCTTAAATGTTTGCATTCCTAAGTAAAGCTACAGACAAAATTTGTTGGTTGTCCTTCATTTAAATAAAAAAAAAAGAACTAGGTGCAATGAAGTTCTGGTATGGAAGCTGTAGAAATTCCAGTTTCAGGGAGGCGACTTGAGCCAAGATTTCAATACAATACAATACAATACAATACAATAGCAGAGTTGGAAGGGACCTTGGAGGTCTTCTAGTCCAACCCCCTGCCTAGGCAGGAAACCCTATACCGTTTCAGACAAATAGCTATCCAACATCTTCTTAAAGACTTCCAGTGTTGGGGCATTCACAACTTCTGGAGGCAACTTCTGTTCCACTGATTAATTGTTCTATATTAATTGTTCTATATCTCTATTGTTCTATAGAGTGGGATTCTAAGATGTCACCTGAAGCAGGGAGCAAGGAACACCTCGTTTCATTGGTGCCCAGCTCCTTTATGGTGGTTGGGTGGAGCACGCCATGAAAGCTACTCAAAAGGCAGAGCTTCAAGATGATCCTGCTTCTTCTTCATGCCTTCTCTCTTTCTTCCCTCACCCTGTCTAGAACCATACTTTGTCCATGCGGTGGAGTGGAAGAACCATGTCTACTTCTTCTTCAGAGAGATCGCGATGGAATTCAACTATTTGGAGAAGGTGAGTCCAGACCAACGGTTGTAGGGTAGACCTAACTTTGCGTTCTCCTCAAGAACTACTGGATGGCTGAGCCTCTGAATCTCTGAGCCTCTGAAGGCCAGGATTTCCCATCCTGACAACTTTTAAGACATCTGGACTTCAATTCCCAGAATTCCCCAGCTAGCGTTCTGACTGACGCTTGAAGCAAACTCCTGGTCCCGACAAAAAAAAAAAACCTTTTATTAATTGACTGTGAATTCTGCTCATTCGCATCCAGCAAAGTCTTCCAGGGGAGGATTTACAGCCACAGACCTTCTCTGGCTTGGAGAGCTGCCAGGTTGATATCTGCAAAACTTGGCAAGGAGTCTCGGAGAGTCACCAACCAATTAAGCGAACTAATTGTCTCCTGCAAACTCCACTCCCTTTTCGCTCCTCTTTTATTTCCTCTGGGAGGGGCCGTTCATCGTCCACCTGTGGCCTTACTCCCAAGTCGACCCCTGTTCTTTAGCTCTTCCCTTCGTCTGGCAGCTCTGCGCTTGCGTACACTGGGAACAGGCTCCAGCTGTTCTTCTGCCTCACTGATCTCTCTGAAGGCAGCTGATAACTGTCACACAGCCCTGGCCCCCTCTCTGCCTCCGACACAGAGCCCTCCTCAGAGCCTTCCCCAGACTCCAGGACTGGCCCAGGTTCCTCCCCAACCTCCTCATTGTCCAAATCCGCTGCCAGCTCCGCCACAACAGAATCACTATAGACCAGAGTTTCCTATCCTGACAACTTTAAAACATCTCGACTTCAATTCCCAGAATTCCCCAGCCAGCTGGTTGGGGAATTCTAGGAGTTGAAGTCCACATGGCATAAAATGATCAAGGTAGGGAAACCCCTGTCATAGATGGTCTTCTACTGTTCTACTGAAGTGGTATAGGACAGGGGTCCAGCCTGCAGGGTGCTTAGATCTGGCCTGTAAGCAGCCCTGGGAAGAGCAGAGGACCAGCGAAACGGCACTTGGGAGGGCTGCATACAGGCCCCCAGGGCCCGTTCTCAGCCGCGACAGCCTCCTGCAGTCCTCTGCCAGCAAAAACAGAGCAGGGGTACTGCAGGAGGCCATCAATGCTGAAAACGGGACCCAGGCCTCCGTTTTCACTGGCAGAGGGCTAGCAAAACAAACTAAAAAGAAAAGAAAAGGAGAAATGTTTCCCCATTTTGCATTTGAGGAGACAAGAAGGGACAGGAAAGGAGAAAGGGAAAGAGGAAAGACCAAAGAAAAGAAGGGAAGATGGGAAGCGAGCAAGGAAGGAAAAAGAAGGAAAGAGGGGAAGGAAGAAGAAAAGAGAATGAAGAGGTAAGGAAAAAGAAGGGAAGGAAGGAGGGAGGGAGGGCAGGAAGGAAGGAGAATGAATGAATGAGGGAGGGAGGGAGGGAGGAGAAAGGAAGAAAAAGGAGAGAGGGGGGAAGAATGGAAGAAAGTGAAGGGAGGGGGAAGGAAGAAGGGGAGGGAGGCAGGATGGAAGGAAGGGAAGAGGAAGGAGATGGAGGGAGGAAGCAAGGAAGGAGAAAAAAGAAGGGAGGGAGGAAGGAAGAAGAAGGGAAGAAGGAAGGAAGGAAAAGGGAAGGAAGGAAAAGGGAAGGAAGGAAAAAAGGAAGGAAGGAAATAGTGAAGGAAGAAGGGAGGGAGGGAGGGACAAAGGAAGTAAGGAAGGAGATTATAATGAGAGGGAGGGAGGATCTGAGGGAAGTCCAGCCCTAGCACTTGGTCACCACAGATGCCTCCGACATGCATAATGTCGAGCTGGCCACACCCATCCTGGCCACACCCACCCCATCCCAAGGTCAAATACTACCCTGATTCAACCCTCAATGAAGTTTAACACTCCTGGTATAGGGTCTCCTACTTGAGCAGGGGGTTGGACTAGAAGACCTCCAAGGTCCCTTCCAGCTCTATTTTGATTGATTACTGTGGTGAACTTTGTGAGACCATAAAAAGAAGCAATTGGCGATAGTAATGCCACGTTTACAATTTCGTAGAGGTTTCATAATATTTCAGCACAGCGTATAAGGGACTTTTCTATGATTTTTCCCTCTTTACGATCCTTGTCAAATCTTTTATTTACCGATCTTTTATTCTTTGTGGACGATATCTCTTTGTCTTTTTATTGTAGCTGTATTTATTCCGTTTCTTCCAACGTTTTAATAAATAAGCCATTTCAGAAGACGGTAGCTTATTCGCTGGGGAGGCCTCAGTTTAAATTGCAATGGAATATATTATCATATAATGCCTTACGTTATTCTGTCGTATCAAGCATTGCATTGCATCGTGTTTTATATTCTGTCCTTCTATTCTAGTAATGCGGTAAGGAAACTAAAAATGAAATGTTTGGTTTGATGCATAGCAAATCTTACCCAAACTTGTAAATCAGCAGGGAATCTAACACAAATATTGCATGTATCTAAAACCCGAACACTTCTTTACATGTAGTCCTTGAGGTACGACCGCACATCCACAACGACAAGAATTTCTGTTGCCGAGCGGGATGATTGTTAAACAAGCCGCACTCAGTTTTACAATTTTTGCCATGGTTGCTAAGCAAATCGCTGCCATTGTTAATCTCTGCCGTTCTTA
>NC_138548.1:6962045-6964416 GCF_964273705.1 Natrix helvetica
GAAATTCAGCTCCTCCCCTCTTTCTTCTCCCCACTGCGTAGATGGTGGTTTCCAGGGTGGCCCGAGTTTGCAAGAACGACATGGGCGGGTCCCAGAGGGTCTTGGAGAAACAGTGGACGTCCTTCCTCAAAGCGCGTCTGAATTGCTCCGTCCCGGGAGACTCTCACTTCTACTTCAACGTCATCCAGTCGGTCACGGACATTGTGGAGATCGAGGGGAGGCCAATGGTGATGGCTGTCTTCTCCACACCCACCAACAGGTGAGCTGGGCGGTTGAGGTGGGCATCACAAAACAGGGGTCTCCACATTGACAACTTTAAGACTTGTGGACTTTAACGCCCAGAATTCCCACGACAGTCCCGCTGTTTACATCTAGTCTAGGCTGGTGAAAAGAAGCAGTAAGGGAGACAGGATAGTGATATTTGAAGGGCTGCCCCAAAGAAGAGGGGGGGGTCAACTTATTCTCCAAAGCACCCGAAGGCAGGAGAAGAAGCGATGGATGGAAACTAATCAAAGAGAGAGAAGCAACCTGGAATTAAGGAGAAACTTCCTAACAGTGAGGACAATTAATCAGTGGAAGAGAAGTTGCCTCCAGAAGTTGTGGGTACTCCAACACTGGATATTTTTTTAAATAGAATAGAATAGAATAAGAACAGAAATAGAAATAGAATAGAATAGATTAGATTGGGGTGGGGTGGGATGGGATGGGATGGGACAGGAATAGGAATAAGTATAAGTATAAGAATAGAATAGAATAGAATAGAATAGAATAGAATTACAGAATAGAATGGAGTGGAATAGAATAGAATAGGAACAGAAATAGAATAGGATAGGAATAGATTAGATTGGATTGGAATGGGATGGGATGGGATAGGACAGGAATAGGAATAAGTATAAGAATAGAATTATAGAATTATAGAATTATAGAATTATAGAATTATAGAATTATAGAATTATAGAATTATAAGTATAAGTATAAGAATAGAATAGAATAGAATAGAATAGAATAGAATGGAATGGAATTACAGAATAGAATGGAGTGGAATAGAATAGAAAAGGAACAGAAATAGAATAGGATAGGAATAGATTAGATTGGATTGGAATGGGATGGGATGGGATAGGACAGGAATAGGAATAAGTATAAGAATAGAATTATAGAATTATAGAATTATAGAATTATAGAATTATAGAATTATAGAATTATAGAATTATAGAATTATAGAATTATAGAATTATAGAATTATAGAATTATAGAATTATAGAATTATAGAATTATAGAATTATAGAATTATAGAATTATAGAATTATAGAATTATAGAATTATAGAATTATAGAATTATAGAATTATAGAATTATAGAATTATAGAATTATAGAATTATAGAATTATAGAATTATAGAATTATAGAATTATAGAATGGAGTGGAGTGGAATAGAATAGGAATAGGAATAGAAATAGGAATAGAATGGAATAGGAATAAAATAGGAATAGATTAGGATAGAATAGGACAGGATAGGAATAAGAATAGAATAGAGTAGAATTATAGAATAGAATGGAGTGGAATAGAATAGAATAGGAACAGAAATAGGAATAGCAATAGACTAGGAATAGGAATAGGTTAGGTTAGGATAGGATAGGATAGGATAGGATAGGATAGGATAGGACAGGAATAAGAATAGAATAGAATAGAATTATAGAATAGAATGGAGTGGAGTGGAATAGAATAGAATAGGAACAGAAATAGGAATAAGAATAGAATGGAGTGGAGTGGAGTGGAGTGGAATAGAATAGAATAGAATAGGAATAAAAATAGGAATAGAATGGAATAGGAATAGGAATAGAATAGGAATAGATTAGGATAGGACAGGACAGGAATAGAATAGAATAGAATAGAATAGAATAGAATAGAATAGAATAGAATTACAGAATAGAATGGAGTGGATTGGAATAGAATAGAATGTTTTAAATTGTATAGGGTTTCCTGCTCAAGCATGGGGTTAGACTACAAGACCTCCAAGGTACCTTCCAACCCTAATATTCTAAGTTGTAAGTTCTACATTGGGTTCAATCTTAAGTACGGTAGCTTAGAAAACTCCAAAACGCAACTGGGATCTAGTGATCTGGAGCTACACAGTTTGCCTTCCCAACACGTACGTGTGTGTGTGTGTGTGTGTCTTTGCAGCATTCCCGGCTCGGCCGTCTGCGCATACGACATGGCCCAAATTGCATCTGTTTTCGAAGGTCGCTTCCGGGAACAAAAATCTCCCGAATCTATTTGGACCCCGGTACCGGAAGAGCTCGTTCCTAAACCACGGTAAGAGAATAAACCACAGGCAGATTAGAAACCACGTGTGCTAGACAAAAACCACTCTG
>NC_138548.1:6964616-7016886 GCF_964273705.1 Natrix helvetica
GAAGAGGGAGGGAAGGTGGACAAAAGAAAGGAAAGATGGAAAGGAAGACGGGAGGAAGGAAAGAAGGGAAGGAGGGAGGAAGGAGAGAGGGAGGAAGGAAGAAAGGAAAGAGGGAGAGAGGGAGGGAGGAAGGAAGGAAGGAAGGAAGGAAGGAAGGAAGGAAGGAAGGAAGGAAGGAAGGTAAAATCATGGTCGTAAGTCATAAGGACTGTAAATAAACCACGAAACGTAAATGAATAAACCCCTCCCCCCTCCCCTGCTTCTCCTGGGCGTGAGCTGAGCTCTCTCTCCCTTCGGGGCGCTTGGCGGTGTAAGTTTCAGCCAATTAAGTCGTGGCGTCCGCTCCGATTTGCAAGCGAGGGAGACCCAGGGGGAGGGGGGGCTGGAAGGCATCGAATCCGTTTGAAGCAGGATTAGAGTTTGCACGGAGACAGAAGGCCTCTTCCGAAATCAGCATTCCCGATTAACCAGGTTGAATATCGGCTTATCACCATGACCTTGTTTCATGTGGGCAAGCAAAGCCTCTGGCTCCTTTTGCTAGCACAGGCCGCAAAACATCTGGCAATCCAGAGGCCATCTCCTCAGCAAGGCCTCACATCGTCCTCAACTTATGACCATGACAGAGCCCCAAATTTCCATCGCTAAGTGAGACAGTGGCAAAGAGAATTTTGCCCCGTTTCTCGCCGGATTCACCCCCTTCCCTCGCCACAGTTGCTAACCGAATCCACTGCCGTCGTTCGGTTGGGAACACGGTTGTTAAGCGAATCGGCTTTTCCCTTCGACTTGGCTTGTCAGAAGGTCGCGAAAGGGGATGGCGTCACCCCCTTTTGCGACCGTCATAAATATGAATCAGGTTCAAAACCATCATAAATACGAGCCAATTGCCAAGCATCTGGATTTTTGATTGCGTGACCCTTAAGGGAATGCTGCGGCGGTCGTTAAGCGTGAAACACAGTCCTTGGCCCCTTTTTTTCAGTTCCGTCAGTCGCGAAACGAACGGTCATAAGTCGATCTTGGCACAATTTCCCTTGATTTTTTTTTTCTTCCCAGGCAGGTGAAAATGTTCGCTTCCGTTAATTTCCTACCCGTCTCAGCCAAGACCGTCTGGATCTAATTAAATCTGTCTTAATTGCTGTTTTATGTGGAATTAATCAAGCATTATTTCTGTCGTCTTGCAAAAATTGCACGCCAGGAGATGGCACGGCTGGGGGGGAGACCGGGAGGGGGGGGTTGAGTTGTTCTACGCACATGGGTTGGCTGTTTTACAATGGCGCGTAGGACAATTTGTGTGTGTTGTCCGCATGCGTGTGTAACACAACCTGTGGCCTTTGCACACACACACACACACACACAAAACCCTCCGTTGTGCAGCTGTATACAGTTAGTCCTCGACAGTCATTAAACGAATCGGCTTTTCCCCATTGACTTTGCTTGTCAGACGGTCGCAAAAGGGGGTCGCGGGACCTCCCGGGACACCATCGTAAATGTTACGATGCGGCCGCGATCGTAAGTGTGGAAAACGGTCCTAAGTCACTTTTTTCAGTGCCGTGGTGACTTTAGTCGCTAAATGAATTGCAAGTCAAGGACTACCTGTATTTCTAAACAGTATTCAGGTGGGATCAAAAATGTTTTTAAATTAACAGATTAACAGAGATGGAAGGGACCTTGCAGGTCATCTAGTCCAACCCCCCGCCCAAGCAGGAGACACTACACATATGCTGTCAAATCGCAAAGAAAATGACACAGTAACCTGGCCCAGTGTGTTGATTTTGCGTCTGGTCGATTGTTGTGGCCCGCCAGCAGAGTTGGCAGCAGATTCGGACAGTGGGGAGGTTGGGGAGGAAGATGGGCCAGTCCTGGAGTCTGGGGAATGCTCTGATGAGGACTCTGTGTCGGAGGCAGAGACGGGGCCAGGGCCGTCCGACAGTTATCAGCTGCCTTCAGAGTCAGGCATCAGTGAGGCAGAAGAACAGCTGGAGCCTGTTCCCAGTGTGTGCATGTGCAGAGTTGCCAGGAGAAGGGAAGAGCTAAAGAACAGGGGTCTTTGGGAGTAAGGTCACAGGTGGATGGTGAATGGCCCCTCCCAGAGGAAATAAAAGAGGAGCGAAGGGGGAGTGGAGTTTGCAGGAGGCAATTAGTTCCCTTCATTGGTTCATGACTCTCCGAGACTCCTGGCCAAGTTCTGCAGATCTCGGCCTGGCAGCTCTCCAAGCCAGATAAGGTCTGTGACCGTAAATCCTCCCTTGAAAGACTTGGCTGGATGTGAAGGAGCAGAATCCACAGTCAATGAATAAAAGGGGTTTTTGTCGGGATCAGGAGTTTGTTTCCTGCTCTTGAGAAACTTAGAATATTGATTAACCCTCCATCCTTTCCCGGAAAAGGTACCAACTCCAGAAGATTGTGGTGGACAACGCAGCTGGACCGGGACGGAATTACACCGTCGTCTTTCTGGGCTCCGATTCGGGAACTGTCCTGAAATTCCTCATCCACGCCAACCTTAGCGCCAGCTCGTCTCCCGCCCGAGCCAGTAGCCACAGCTTGCTGCTGGAGGAATTTGAGACCTACCCCAGTGACAAGTGAGTCCACACCAACAAACACATTTCTGCAAACAAACCAGAGACACACACACCCCTTTCAGAGTTTGTGATGATGGAAGCAAGAAGGCTTCCTCCCAGCTGGGGAATTCTGGGAGTTGAAGTCCACCTATGATGGCTGGGGAACTCTGGGAGTTGAAGTCCATTCATGCTGGCTGGGGAATTCTGGGAGTTGAAGTCCACCTATGATGGCTGGGGAATTCTGGGAGTTGAAGTCCATTCATGCTGGCTGGGGAATTCTGGGAGGTGAATTCCACCTATGATGGCTGGGGAATTCTGGGAGTTGAAGTCCACCTATGATGGCTGGGGAATTCTGGGAGTTGAAGTCCACCTATAATGGCTGGGGAATTCTGGGAGTTGAAGTCCACCCATGATGGCTGGGGAATTCTGGGAGTTGAAGTCCACCTATAATGGCTGGGGAATTCTGGGAGTTGAAGTCCACCTATAATGGCTGGGGAATTCTGGGAGTTGAAGTCCATTCATGCTGGGTGGGGAATTCTGGGAGTTGAAGTCCACCTATAATGGCTGGGGAATTCTGGGAGTTGAAGTCCATTCATGCTGGCTGGGGAATTCTGGGAGTTGAAGTCCACCTATGATGGCTGGGGAATTCTGGGAATTATTTTGTTTTGCTTTATATTTTATTATTTTATTTTATTTATTTTGTTATTTAATTTTATTTATTTCATTTTATTTTATTTTTCTTATTCATTTTGATCTGTAGAGCCGTGCAGCTTAAGACACCACTCGGGGAGCCTCCCGAAGACATTTTTTCATGTTTGTCTGTCTTTTTTCTTCGTGTTGTTTGTCACATTTTTATTTGTCAACCTCCCGCCACTGCTCCCCCCTCCCCTCCCCGGAGTTGTTAGCCATTGGATGGCAAATACATTGAATAAATAACAACAACAACAACAACAACAATAATAATCCCCTGGATCCTTGGGACAGACTCGATGGAAGGGTGGATATACACGCCGAATCCAAACTAAAATACAATACAATACAATAGCAGAGTTGGAAGGGACCTTGGAGGTCGTCTAGTCCAACCCCCTGCCTAGGCAGGAAACCCTACACCGCTACAGACAAATGGCTATCCAACATCTTCTTAAAGACTTCCAGTGTTGGGGCGTTCACAACTTCTGGAGGCAACTTCTGTTCCACTGATTAATTGTTCTCACTGTCAGGAAGTTTCTCCTCAGTTCTAAGTTTCTTCTCTCCTTGATTAGTTTCCACCCATTGCTTCTTGTTCTGTCCTCAGGTGCCTTGGAGAATAGCTTGACTCCCTCTTCTTTATGGCAACCCCTGAGATATTGGAACAATGCTATCATGTCTCCCCTGGTCCTTCTTTCTATTAAGCTAGACATACCCAGTTCCTGCAACCGTTCTTCATATGTTTTAGCCCCCAGTCCCCTAATCCTCTTTGTTGCTCTTCTCTGCACTCTTTCTAGAGTCTCCACATCTTTTTTACATCGTGGCGACCAGAACTGAATGCACGATGCAAAATATCCGCTTGATTCTGCCACCTGCCATACCTTCATCCTCTTTCTCTTTTCCCAGGTGTGGGAAGGATGCAACCGGCGAACGGAAACTGCTGAGCATGGAGCTGGACAAGGCTACGGGATCGCTGCTCCTGGCCTTCCCGCCCTGCGTTGTGCGGGCCCCTGTGGCCAGGTGCCACCAGCACTCCACGTGTATGAAGTGAGTCCCCACTTTTGCTTCTGCTGAACTGGGGGTGTCGCTTCAGTCCGGAGGGGGGGCGGGGGGGCAGGGATTCCCAATGAAACAGGCACAACACATTGGATGTTGAACCATGCCAGTCGATGGGATTTCTCCAGCAAATTGAGAGCCGGTTTGGCCTTGTCGTTCAAGTGGTGGCTTAGAAACCGGGAGATGGGGAGTTCTAGTTCCACCTTAGGTATGAAAGCCAGCTGGGTGACTTTGGACCAATCACTAGGAGACTGTGAGTTCTAGCTCATTCTTAGGTATGAAAGCCAGCTGAGTGACTTTGGGCCAATCACTAGGAGACTGTGAGTTCTAGCTCATTCTTAGGTAGGAAAGCGGGCTGGTGATTTTGGGCCAATCACTAGGAGACTGTGAGTTCTAGCTCATTCTTAGGTAGGAAAGCTGGCTGGGTGACTTTGGGCCAATCACTAGGAGACTGTGAGTTCTAGCTCATTCTTAGGTATGAAAGCCAGCTGAGTGACTTTGGGCCAATCACTAGGAGACTGTGAGTTCAAGTTCATTCTTAGGTAGGAAAGCTGGCTGGGTGACTTTGGGCCAATCATTAGGAGACTGTGAGTTCTAGCTCATTCTTAGGTATGAAAGCCAGCTGAGTGACTTTGGGCCAATCACTAGGAGACTGTGAGTTCTAGCTCATTCTTAGGTAGGAAAGCTGGCTGGGTGACTTTGGGCCAATCACTAGGAGACTGTGAGTTCTAGCTCATTCTTAGGTAGGAAAGCTGGCTGGGTGACTTTGGGCCAATCACTAGGAGACTGTGAGTTCTAGCTCATTCTTAGGTAGGAAAGCTGGTTGGGTGACTTTGGGCCAGTCACTAGGAGACTGTGAGTTCTAGCTCATTCTTAGGTAGGAAAGCGGGCTGGGTGACTTTGGGCCAATCACTAGGAGACTGTGAGTTCTAGCTCATTCTTAGGTAGGAAAGCGGGCTGGGTGACTTTGGGCCAATCACTAGGAGACTGTGAGTTCTAGTTCATTCTTAGATATGAACGCGGGCTGGAGTTCTGGTCCTGCTTTAGGCATGAAAATCAGCTGGGTGACTTTGGGCCAATCACTTGGTGACTGTGAGTTCTAGTTCCATCTTACATATGAAAGCCAATCACCAGGAGACAGTGAGTTCTAGCTCCACCTCAAGCCTGAAATTAGGCTGTGTAATTTTGGGCCAATCACCAGGACACTGTGAGTTGTAGTCCTGCCTTAAAGTCCACCTGTCTTCAAGTTGTCAATGTTGAGAAGAATCGATGTACAAGGAAAGTAACTCAGGCCGATAAATCACAAATCTGAAGGGTCCTAAAATTAATATGTTCTGTGACATCATTAGAAGTTCTCCGGATGAGGAGATGCAGCATTTTAATTTCCATTTCCTAAGCAGCATCCATAAACCTGTTCAGTTTTGAGAAGAAGAAGAAAAAAAGCTTGGTTAGCACTATTTGAATCATTAAATGGAAACTGTAGGTTATAAATAATGCATTAAGTCAATACTGTACTATAAATTATACATCAAATTAAAAGAAGGCCTTTGGAACCCAAATTTTCGATGTGGCACAATTGCGGGTATAAAATTGCAGGCCGAGACGGGTTTCCAATTGAAAAGTCCACGTCAAATTTTCATTTTTAAATGCAAGGTTATTCTAGAGACACTGAGGTAAACTTCCACATTCAGTTAGCCATTCTTCCAGAGAAAGATCAAAAGACTTTTCCAATGAAAGGCACGGAAAACTCTTGCAGGCATTAATATAAACAACGCCGATCCTGTACATTTGGTATTTTAGTTCCTTCGTCTCTCTTTCCTTTCTTTCCCTTCTCTCCTTTCCTTCCTTCCTTCCTTCCTTCCTTCCTTCCTTCCTTCCTTCCTCTCTTCCCTTCTCTTCCTCCTCTTCCTTCATATCCCTTCTCTTTCTTTTTCCTTCCTTCAGAGGAGGTATTCAGCCAGTTCAGACTGCTACAGGCGAACTGGTAGCGGAAATTTTGAGTACTTCAGAAAACCAGTAAATACCACCTCTGGCTGGCCCCGCCCCCATCTATTCTCTGCCTCCCGAGTCCCAGCTGATCGGGAGGAAATGGGGATTTTGCAGTATCCTTCCCCGGCCACGCCCACCAGGCCACGCCCACAGAACCTGTAGTAAAAAAAATTGAATCCCACCACTGCCTTCCCTCACTCCCTTCCTTTCTTCATTCCTCCCTTCTTTCCTTCCTCCACCCCTTCCCTTTCTTTCTCTTTCCTTCCTTTTTCTCTTCCTTTTTCCTTCCTTTCCTCCCTCCCTCCTTTCCTTTCTTCCTTCCCTCCTTCCTTCTTTCTCCCTCCCTCCATTTCTCTTCCTCTTCTTCCTTCCCTTCCTCAGTCCATCCCCTCTGTCCCTTTCTCCTTTCTTTTTCCCCCTCCCTCCCCCTCCCTTCTTCCCTTCCTTTGTTCTTTCCTTCCTCCCTCTTTCCTTCTTCCCTCATCCCCTCCCTTCTTTCTTTCCTTCCTTCCTCCCTCTGTCCCTCACCTCCTCCCTTTCTTTCTTCCTTCTTTTCTTCCTTCCTCCTTCCTCCCTCCATCATCCCTCCATTCCTTCTTCCTTTCCTTCTTTCCTCTCTTCCTTCTTTCCTTCCTTCCTTCCTCTGTCCTTCACCCCCTCCCTCCCTTCCTTCCTTCTTTCCTACCTACCTTCTTTCCTTCCTTCCTTCCTCTGTCCCTCACCCCCTCCCTTTCTTTCTTCCTTCTTTCCTTCCTCCCTCTGTCCCTCACCCCCTCCCTTCCTTCTTTCCTTTCTCCCTCCCTCCCTGACCACTCTCCTATTCCACCGTTGCATTTCCAGCCACTTGCAGGGTCCTCTGGTCACCTGACCCTAATTTACAGCATCTTTGCCAACACCTGGAATTTACTTCTGTTTCTTGGCAAAGCCAACCTCCCCCCCCCCCAAAAAAAGCTCATAAAACCATGTTGCTCACATGATCTGCTTTATGACTCTCACAACATATGACGTCGTAAGTTGAGAACCCTCCTGTACTACAGCTCTCCTCCCACAAAGAACGTTGTTGGCTCAGCTTGACAGCCCTCTCGCCAACCGATGCTCCTCGGCCACGTTCCATCAATGCCACATTTCAGGGGGGCGGTCAGCGGCCTCACACATCCATCTCTGACGTTCTCTAACCAATTATCGGGCAACGTTGCCAGCTCTGGCAACCACGAAGGCATCTTCGTTCATCACTCACCACGGCAGACTCTTCCCTCCCTCGGCTCTCCTGGCAACCTTTCCACACTTAATTTCCAGCGATGAAAATCCCGTTATTCACCGGCTGAACTGCCTGATCCCTGGCCAAGGACTGGCAATAAAAGCAAGGATACAGCCGAAAGGCAGGCGCTTCAAAATTCGAAATAAACATCAATGCAAACGCCACAGAGCAGAAGGTCAAAAATTCTGGGGAGCTTTTTTGGATAAGCAGATGGAGCAGAATCCAGACGGAGTTCCTCGGATTCTGGCTGCGAATGTTGGACGTTGCATTTGGAAATTGGGAGAAAAACAGGAAAGCTTTTTTGGACACGCCGTTCCTGCATTGCAGGGGTGTCAAACTCATGGCCCACGGGCCGCATCCGGCCCACAATGTGGCCAGATCTGGCCCACAGGGCCGTCCTGGTCTACCCAACACGAAGAGGAAAGATCAGGCCATCGTGGCTTCGGCCCAGTCTACCCAATGCAAAGAGGAAATATGCCAACAGTTTGGGGAGTGGTGCCAAGCTGGCCACACCCACACAGTTGGCCACACACATGCAGTTGCCCCCCCCCTCCGAGGTCAACTACAGCCCTGATGCGGCCCTCAATGAAATTGAGTTTGACACCAAATGAAAGTAAAATATAAATTAAAATATTATAAAATAAAACAAAACAACAAAACAAAAAATCAAATACATAATGATAAATAAAATGATAAAATGATAATAAAATAAATAATGAAATAATAAAAATGTATAAATAAAGTAATAATAAAATAAAATAATAAAATAATAAAACAAAACAAAATAAAGTAAATAATAAAATAAATAATAAAATAATAAAATAAAATAAAATAATAAAATAATAAATAATATAATCAATGAAATGAAATAATAAACTAAACTAAACAAATAAAATAAAATAATAAAATAAAATAAAATAATAAAATAAAGTAAAATAAAATAAAATAATGATAAAATAATAAAATAAAAAATAAAAATGATAATAAAATAAAATAATAAAAAAATAAATAAATAAAATGAAATAATAAATTAAACTAAACAAATAAAATAAAATAATAAAATAAATATAATAAAATAATAAATAAAATAATAAAAAAATAAAAAAATAATAAATTAATAAATTAAAAAATTAAAAATTAGTAAAATAATATAATAATAATAAAAAATAATAAAATAATAAAATAATAATAAAATAAAGTAATAAAGTAATAAAGTAATAAAGTAATAAAAAAAATAAAAAAAAATAAAAAAAAATAAAAAAAAATAAAATAAATAAAATAAAATAAAAAAATAAAAAAAAAATAAAAAAAAATAAAAAAAAATAAAAAAAAATAAAAAAAATAAAATAGTTGATGCCACCCGTGGGTCATTGCAAGGCCTTCCACAAACACTCCCAGGGAAGGCCTATCCCCTTGGCCCCCGGGGGTGATGTTTGAGGGTTTCTGCCAGCTGCTGCCCTCACAGACCGGAACCGAAGACCAGTGTGCAAAGTTGCAAAGCCTCAAACTCTGGGGGTGGTGAGAGGATCCCTGCCCAAGGGGAGGGGGAGGGGGTCACTGGGAAGAGGGACTTTGGTGGCGTTCCAGTTTGATCTCTTCCTCCGCCTGGGTTCGAGTCACCTCCTCATTACGTCTTCTTTGCCTTCTGTCCTTCAGGAATTGCTTGGCCAGCAACGATCCGTACTGTGGCTGGACGTCTGAAGGGTCGTGTGTTTTTGTGGAACGCAACACCAGGTATTCCGAAGATTTGGAGGGCCTTGCTATGGGGCAGTCCTCCTCCTCCCCCTCCTCTTCCCAACAAGCCTCTCTCCCTTCTGGACTGATGATGTTCCCTATTTGGGTTATGAAACGTCTCCCAGAAAACAATCAAGCTTTGGGAGCACCAAGGACCCCACCGTTCTCCCCCTCCTCCTCTCCCAACAAACCTCTCCCCCTTCTAGACTGATGATGTTCCCTAGTTGGGCCATGAAACATCTACCAAAAAACCACCAAGCTCAGGGAACACCAAGGACCCCACAGTCCTCTTCCTCCTCTTCCTCCCCCTCCCCCTCCTCTTCCCAACAAACCTCTCCCCCTTCTAGACTGATGATGTTCCTTAGTTGGGTTGTGAAACGTCTCCCAGAAGACAACCAAGCTCAGGGAGCACCAAGGACCCCACAGTCCCCGTCCTCCTCTTCCCAACAAACCCCGCTCCCTTCTAGACTGATGTTGTTCCCTAGTTGGGTTGTGAAACGTCTTCCAAAAAACAACCAAGCTCAGAGAGCACCAAGGACCCCATAGTCCTTCTCCTTCCTCCTCTTCCCAATAAACCCCACTCCTTTCTAGCACTGATGATATTCCCTAGTTGGATCATGAAATGTCTGCCAGAAAACAACTAAGCTCAGGGAACACCCTACAGTTGTCGTTGTCCTCCTCCTCTTCTCCCTCATCCTCCTCCTCCTCTTCCTCCTCCTCACATCAACCCTCGAGCTACAAATATTCTCCTTTATTGCTTGATTAAGAGCTTTTAAACAAGGGGTTTAGGGGTTTTTTACAGGGTTTTTAAAATCAAATCTTAAGGGGTGGGCAGGGGGGGTCGATTCGGATGGCACAGGCCAGGGCTAATCAATGGATGCGGGTCGGGAGTGCTGGGAAAGGTTGGGATCCCAGGGGGCGACATTAATGGAATGATTGAGCGGTTTACCATCTCTACTATAGGTGGGAGGGGCATATACGATGGGGGCCAAAGGCCAAATTATGCCCAGGGGACGCGGGTTCGCTATTTAAAAGCGATCGCGCGTTCCAACCCTCGTTGCCCCTCTCGCACTCTTGGGTGCTCGGGACTACAGGACCCTGGTCTCCAGCTGGTGTCGCTTAACGCCAGGTCCGTGGTACATAAGGCTCCCCTCATTTACGATCTCATACAAGAGGGGAGAGTAGACCTGCCGTGTATTACGGAGACCTGGTTGGGCCATAAGGGGGGTGTTCACCTCGTGGAATTATACCCACCAGGCTTCTGGGCGTTCCACCAGCTGAGAGCCCAGGGCAGGGGCAGGAGGGTGGCGGTGGTTATTAGGGGAAGTCTTGGACCTCGGGAGGTCACTGTGTCTCAGATAGGTGGGTGTGAGTCCCTTTTTGTGAAGTGGGGCCTTGGAGCTCAGGTGGGCCTTTTTGTCACGTACCTGTCTCCCGGCTGCGTTTCATCGGCCCTGCCTTAGCTGCTGGATGTGTTAGCTGGATTGGCGGTTGATTTCCCCAGGCTTATGGTCCTGGGGGATTTCAATCTGCCTTCCATTGGCAAGACATGCGATTCAGCTCGGGAGTTCATGGTTTCCATGATGGCTGTGGACCTAATTCAGTTAATTCGAGACCCCACTCATAACAGGGGACACATGCTCGACCTGATTTTTGTCTCTGGACAGTGAATGAATGATCTAGTTTTAGGGGATATTGTTATTCAGCCCTTGTCGTGGTCTGATCATTTCCTCCTCAGGCTTGACTTCCTTACTGCTACACCCCGCCTTCCGCAGGGAGGCGGAACCGATTAGATGGTTCCGCCCCAGGCGCCTGATGGACCCTGAAAGGTTCCTGATGGAGCTTGGGACTTTTCCTGAATCCCCTGCTCACAGCTCGACTGAGGCCCTAGTGGAAGCCTGGGATAGGGCGGCCACTGGGACCTTGGACCGTGTTGTGACTTAGCGGCCTCTGACTCAGTGCTGATCCCGGGTAGCTCCTTGGTTTATCAAGGAGCTCCGGGAGATGAAGCGCCGGAGAAAATGCCTAGAGAGTGGTTGGAGGGCCAGCCGGTCCGAATGTGACCGAACACTAGTAAGAACTCATATTAAGTCCTACTTAGTGGCGATAAAAGTGGCAAAACAGGAACATTTTTCTGCTCTTATCGTGTCCGCAGATAACTGCCCAGCCGCCCTGTTTAGGGTGACCCATTCCTTACTTAATCAAGGAACTGGGGAAGACCCCCTGCAGGACAAAATTGTTCAGATTCGGACAGGCTTGGACTCTGACTGGGTAGATTCGGGCGAGTCGACGGGGATTAATCTTGTGGAGACTATCTGATTTGAGATCCTGTGACCCCCGAAGGCATGGACAGGATTATGGGGAGACTTAGTGCTGCCACTTGTGTGCTGGACCCGTGTCCCTCCTGGTTATTTTCGGCTTCCCGGGAGGTGATACGAGGCTGGCTCCAGGCGATTACCAACGCTTCATTGAGAGAGGGGTTCTTTCCCACCACCTTGAAAGAGGCAGTGGTGAGGCCCCTCCTTAAGAAGCCTTCCCTGGACCCAGCTTCTTTAGACAACTATCGTCTGGTCTCCAACCTCTGCTTTGTAGCGAAGGTTGTTGATCATGCGGTAGCACGTCAGCTTCCCCAGTACCTGGATGAAGCTATCTATCTGGATCTGTTTCAGTCGGGTTTCAGGCCCGGGTACAGCACGGAGACGGCATTGGTCACGTTGGTTGATGATCTCTGGCGGGCCCGGGACAGAGGTTGCTCCTCTGTCCTGGTCTTATTAGACCTCTCAGCGGCTTTCGATACCATTGACCATGGTATCCTATTGCAACGACTCGGGGGATTGGGAATGGGGGACACCGTTTTGTGGTGGTTCTCCTCCTACCTGTCAGATGGATCGCAGTTCGTGTTGACTGGAGGGCAGAGATCGACCCCAAGGCGCCTCACTTGTGTCAATTTTAATTTATTCCTAAATTTGATGTAAATTGTCAATTGAAGGTTACTGGATCTCTTAGTTATTCTTTTTTAACTTTTGTCATGTGTGTTTTTATGTTGTACGCCGCCCTGAGTCCTTTGGGAGACATATAAGTCCAATAAAACCGAAACCGAAGCGAAACAATTCTGCGGTTTCCATTGTAACCTGCTCCGAGGAGTGCGAATGAGATGGGTGGCGTAGAAATACGATAAATAAGAACAATTGAAAACGGATCAATGTAAATAAACATTTACCAGTCCCTCTCCGTGATTTACAGGCTGGCATTTGAACAAGACATCGGTGGCATCAAGACCTCTTACCTCGGTGACTGTGAAGGTGAGCACCACTCCACAAGTCAAGTCTACCAGTTTTTGCTGAGCACAGCCTGTTTCTGACTTTTTGAGTTCAGTTGCTGGAGATGTGAGACTCACTGCCTAACCCTGATAGAAAGCCAGACTGACTGACAAACAGGCCAACTTCAGCTAGACGCAGTGTTTCTCAACCTTGGCAACTTGAAGATGTCCGGACTTCAACTCCCAGAATTCCCCAGCCAGCTGGCTGGGGAATTCTGGGAGTTGAAGTCCGGACATCTTCAAGTTGCCAAGGTTGAGAAACACTGTGTCAGCGTTCCAAATACCATGCATGAAATCAATCAGAGACCAAGGCAGAATCATCCTTAAAGTTCCAATTTAATCATACAGGCATGTTGGCAGCGTACTGTGGAATTCCAACTCTGTTCTTCTTCCTGGAATTTCGACCCAGTTGAAAGTTCATGATCTTATCCCCACACACCCCATAATCCATCACATGTTCCAATCATCATCTTCCACGCTGGCATCTACACCCCTCTGCTTCCGGTCAGGTGTCGAGGTGCGGAGACAAAAGATGACCTTGAGCTTCTATAAAAGAATGACAACAATACATTCCACAATCCTACTCCTTTCTATTCCCCCCTCCCAACTACTACACAAATGAAACACATAGGAAATTATAAGAAAGTGTAGCAGGCCAAAGATCCTAAAAGGAACATAACTACAGGCCTGACACACTGAGCCAGAGAGTACAGATCAGGGGTATCAAACTAGATTTCTTGGGAGGGCCGAATCAGCATTGCAGTTGTCCTCGATGGGCCGGAGGGAGGACCCAGGATGGACAGCCTCCTGCAGCACCCCGCTGCCTAAAATGGGGTGCAGGCGGCCCCACGCACAGCCCATTTTTGCCCTCTCCGGCCTCCTGCAGCACTCTGCTGTCTGAAAACAGGTTGCGCAGAGTGGAGGCCAAAAACAAGCCATACAGGGGCCTCGTGAAGCATCCACGTGGCACATTTTCAGCTGGCAAGAGTGCTGCAGGAGGCCCCGGAGGCCACACACAAGCCACAGGAGGGGGTGCAAATGGGCCTTGGGGGCAGGGGTGGCTTCCCGGCAGCCGCTACTCCCGGTTTGTTCATGGGGGCGCTACGCGCGCATGCGCAGTACCACTAAAAAACAAGATGGTGGTGCCGTAGGGAGAACCGGTTTGGGAGTGTGGCCCCCTGTGGCCCGTGCGTACCCCCAAGGCCCCCATGGCTCATGTGTGCCCCCTGCGGCCGGTTGCAGAGACCCAGGCCACCAAGTTACTACCGGTTTGGCGAAACCGGTCTGAACCGGTAGGAACCCAACTCTGTACGGGGGCCATGGGGGCTGCACGGGGGCATACGCCTGCCCCCCCACAGCCAATTTTGGCCGGCCGACAGCAGCACTGCAGGCCAGTCCTTTGATATTTCCAGGCTGGTTCCATGGGCTAGATTTAAGCACCCCATCGGCCGGTTCTGGCTGGCAGGCCTTGAGTTTGACACCCCTGGTATAAATCAATCATTTTATTTTAATTTTGTTTATTTATCCAATTTATTGGCCGACCAATAAACAGGTAAACACGGTAACGCTGGATGGCGTACAATATTTTTTTTAAAATAAAACTGCCGTAGTCCTTGACTTGCATCCGCTCCTTTAGCGACCGTTCAAAGTTAGAACGGCACTAAAAAATGACTTACGACCGTTTTTCGCACTTACGACCATCGGAGCAAGATTGCCGGCTCAAAATTCAGAGGCTTGGCGACTGGCTCATATTTATGATGGTCGCAGGGCCCCGGGGTCATGTGATCCCCTTTTGCAGATTCACTTAACAACCGTGTCACTAAGTGAACAACTGAAATGATTTGCTTAACAAATGTGGCGAAAAAAGGTTGTAAAATGAGGCAAAATTCACTTAAATGTCTCACTTAGCAACCTACATTTTGGGCTAACAATTCTGGTTCCTACGTTGAGGACTATCTGTATGTAACTAAAATACGAGCAAAGTCATATTTATTTCACAAAATCCTTAGGCTATGTTTGTCAGTCCTACCTCAGCCAGTTTTATTTTATTTTATTTCTATTTATTATATGTTGATTCAGTTTATTTTGATGAAGAGGGGGACTAGGGGTGACGCGATAACTGTCTTCCAATATTGGAGGGGCTGTCTCACAGAAGAGGGGGTTGACTATTCTCCAAAGCAGCAGAAGGTAGGACAAGAAACAATGGGTGGAAACTAATCAAGGAGGAAAGCAACCTAGAACTAAGGAAAATTTTCCTGACAGTGAGAACAATTAATTAGTGGAACAGTTGCCATCAGGAAGTTGTGGGTACTCCAACACTGGAGGTTTTTAAGAAGAGATTGGACAACCATTTGTCCAGAACGATGCAGGGTCTCCCTCTTGAGCAGAGGGTTGGACTAAAAGACCTCCAAGGCCCCTTCCAAACCTGTTATTCTATGTTATTCCTACAGGCCTGGTGACTGAAAGCTTTGTGGACGAACCCAATGGGCTGGTGTCCGTCAACTTGCTGGTCATCTCTTCTGTGGCTGCCTTCGTCATCGGAGCGGTGATCTCGGGTTTTAGCGTGTGCTGGTTCATCGGACATCGAGACCGCAAGGAACTGGCTCGCCGCAGAGACAAGGAGAACATCCTTGCGCATGGAGAATCCGTGGTCAGCGTCAGCCGGCTGGGAGATCGGCGCTCCCGGGGACCCGGCGGCCAACCGGAGAACTTGTTGGCTCCACTCATGCAGAACGGGTGGCCCAAAGGACTGATTAAGATGGGCCCGCATGATCTCGATTCAGGGGTACTCCCCACCCCGGAGCAGACCCCCTTGCAACAAAAGCGGTACCCCAAGCCGTGCAGCTGGGAGTACAGCCACAATCTCATTAACGCTTCCCTGCGTGGCGTAGAGCCGCCGTCCTCGGTTATCCTTCTCCACGCGGGACACACAGCGGTGCCATCGCACCTGAGTTCCGGACGAGTCATCCCCATTTCCTGCCAGTCCGTGTTGATGGACCAAGAACTGGACAGCGAAGGAGCAGACCTCTCGCTAGACATGCGCTATCTCCCAGTTAGCGGTGGCGAGGGACCACGAAGTATCCAATCGCAGCCCGGCCCGCTGGCTCACCGACCTTGCGGGACTCGGAGCTCATATGGCAGCGAGCTGCCGATCACGCCACACGACAGCCCGGATCGGCGGCGGGTTGTATCCGCTCCAACCGGGGACACGGGCAATCAGTGGAACCCCGAGAAGCTGAACTTCAATAGTAACAGCACGGGCAGCAAGGGGAGCGCTCACCTCAGGCGCACCCACACGTTCAACAGCGGGGAAGGTCAGGCCACCCACGCCCGAGCCCAGCGGACATCGACGCCAGGACCTCATCACACCCTCACAGACTACAGTCATCTCTTGAAATACAGTGGTGCAGAGCGGACTCCGTCTTCGGTCAAATAGGGCTGGTCAGGGGTGTGTGGCTTGGCTTGGTAACCTTCTTCCTCACACGAGGGGTGGGGTTTTGCTGCAGAGAGGAAGAGGAGGAGGAGGAGGAGGAAGAGCAAAGCAGGAGAACGACAGTGAGAGCTGCTTGATTCCCCCGTAGGTGGCCTGGAGGGACCAGAATGCCCCACTTTCCAAGCGTACAGTGTCCCAGTCCAGATCTGCGCGAGATACAAAAAAGGGAAGTTCTTTTCTTTGTGTGTGTGTGTGTGTTTTTGGGGTTCTCTTCATCCTGGCGCTTCCTCATTGGATTCTTCCTTGCCTTTGCAAAACTCCTCCTCCTCCCTGAGGGGGTGGGTAGGCAGGGGCAGGCCCGGACACTGCCCCACCCACCTGTGTGTGGGCAAAGGTACTGTTGGTAAGGAAGGAACAGCGTTCGCGAAACGAGTTGCGACGATTATCTGCTGCTAAGAAAAAAAAGAACGGGAAGGCTGCACAAAGCATTGGGGGTGGCCCTCCTGGTTTCTTTACTCATTTTCTCCCTCCCCCCCCCCTTAATTTTGTTTTTGGCTGTGGAAGGGTGGCGGGATTCTGTTTCGGACTGTGAAAGAGCTCGCTGAAAATTACCATTGTCTGTTTCGTTTCTCCTCTTTTCCTGTGTTTTACCTGGTTCCGGAGGGCCCCACGCACACCAACACGCACAGAAGTGAACCGCACTTCCTGAGCTCCTGCAGGGCTGCTGTTCCTCTCTAGGAACAAGAACTTTCTGGTGGGGGGTGGGGAAGAGACCCCCACGACTCCCCTTCTCCTTGGTGCTACATGTGGATCCCACCACTGCAAACGTTGTGCTCCAGTCACACCAGCTCTGAGCACAGAATTCCTAGGTGTTCCGCGGTCAGCGGACAGGCTGATTGTGATGGGAGGGAAGTGGGTCAGGCTGGGAAATTCACCCTAGCTTTCAGCAGCCCCCGGCTGGGCCCACCTGGGGAGGCTTTCCCGCTTTTTAAAATGCTGTTTCTTGCCAAGTCACTCCGGGTTGCGTTCGCACAACATGCTAAAGCTGCCAATTTCTGAACTGTGCTTTACAGAACGAAACTCCGGGTTTGCCTCACAGGTGGAAAGTAAACTAGCCAACCCCATTTTAACCATGTTATGTGAACCTTTGAGAAGCCGGAGGATGCGCTGGCCAGCTTGGTCTGATTGGAGCACGCTGTATGTTGAACGGGTTTTATCAAATTTACAAAACGAGGCGGTGGAAGCACGCTAGTTTCATTCTGGGTTTCCAAAGGACGGTGACACTTTGGCAAGCCCTTTGCTGAGCCTTGGGGCACTGGAAAGGGAGTGGGGTTACTGTTACCTGCAGCGCCTTGTCGTGTCTCCGCAGTCCATGAAAGTTCCATGCAATCTCCAGACGTTCAGTGCACCCTGTGAAAGAAAGTTCTATCCACTCCCTGGAAGTTCAGTGCGCTTCACGGAAGTTCCCCGCACTCTGTGAAAGTTCGGTGCGCTTTACGGAAGTGCAATACAATCCGTAGGCGTTCTGTATAATCCATGGAAGTTCTGCATACTCCGCAGAAATTCCAGGACTGTGACTTGGATGGGTTGTTTGGGAATGTTCTATTAACTCCGTGAGAGTTCTGTGCACTCGGTGGAAGTCACATGCATGCTGTGGAAGTTCTGTGCACTCCATGGCAATTCCCTATGCTCCGTTGAAGTGCCATTCTGTCAGGGTTCCAAGTAACACCCCTAACGAAAGTTAACTCCTCCCATTTTCCCACGGTAGAAAATGTGGCTGGTCTGAAGGCCCGATGTTAAAGACAGCTTCCAGGTCTGACACATGCACTCCAGTGGTTGGGTTCCTCTCCCCGTCGCTACTGGTACACTGCGCACAGGGCCGGGCATCCTGGTTATGCAGGCGTGCTATGCATGCATGGGCACTCCATTGCCCCTGTTGCTCATCGGACACCCAGCTGCTCGTCAGAGATCCCGCAGACACCACACGCTGTGGGTGCGTGCACAATCGGCCCAGTTGCTTTAAAAACAGGTATGGAACACAGGCAGGCAGGTGGGCCAAATGAGCCACCGTACCATTACAGTGGCCGCTGCTCCTGGCTGCTACTGGTACGCCCGTACCGGCTGAAACCCACCACTGATATACTCCATGGCAAGTCCATACACTCTGTGGAAGTTCCATGCATGACAATGTTGTCTGCTCCTTGGGCAGACAACTTTGTCTTCTATCCAGTTCTTCCACCTTCGTTCTTAGATTTATTTATTTTTAACAGAGATCTTGGCAGCTGCAAACACCCGTTAGAAGCGATGTGCAGAATTCCAAGGCAGAAGATAAACCATCTTCTCTCGACAGTTACGAGGTTTTGCGTCCTGTGCAGGAGAGCAGAGTGTGCTCTGCTTGCTTCAGGGAAGGCCATTTGGGTCATTCACACAATTTTCTTCATCATTCATGGGGCTTAACCCATCTGAATCTCCAAAAGGAAACCCAGAGGCAGAGATGGTATTCAGCCAGTTCGGACCGGTTCACCGTGGACCTGCAGTCCTGACCCAGCTCCAAAACATCTTATGTAGCCTCATTTTGGATGCCGTGCACATGCAAAGCGTATGCGTGGCAGGCTGCATGCATGCGCAGAAGGCATGCACTCAGTTGCAAATCGGTGGTAATCCTAAATGAATCCCACCGCTGCACGGGGACATGGACTTTGCCGTAGTTGGGCAAGGGCGAAAATCCCGCTCTGCCCCAGTACCTCCCAAACCTCCGATAGCTAAACCCCCGCCGTAATTCTTGAAGTACAAACCCCGTTTCTTTCTCATTTGCAGATGTATACATCCGTACAAGAAAGAAACTCGGCCACAACTGACCACATGTCTGCGCTTAGTCACGACATTTGTTCAGTGACTTTTGCTCCATTTTACAACCTTTCTGGCCACGGTGGTGAAGCGAATGGCTGCAGCTGAGAAGTTAGTCACCCGGCCGTTAAGCAAATATGGTTCCCCCCCCCCCCCCGATTGACTTTGGCTGTCAGATGGTCCCAAAAGGGAAATCGTGTGACCCCGGGAAACTGAGGCCGTCATACCTGTGAGTCAGTTGCCAAGCGTTGAAATTTCGATCACGTGACCACGGGGATGTAGCCGGGGTTGAAACCCTCAAAAGTGGTCGTCAGTCACTTTTTTCAGTGATGATGTAACTTGGAGCGGTCACTAAACAAACCGTTCATAAGTCGAGGGCTACCTCTATTAGAGTCATTCAAACATCCCTGTAGCCAAATCACAGTTTTTACCTCCTTTATAATCATGCTTGATAAAGCCCGAAAGTCAGAATTTCTCAACTTCAGTGACTTTAAACAGGGTGGACTTCGACTCCCAGAATTCCCCAGCCAGCACGCCTAGAAACAACCATAGAGAATTAAAGGAGCGGCCCTTATACCACTAAGTCCCTGACTTACTGCCGTTCGAAGTTACAACGGCACTGAAAAAAGTGACTTGCGGCCATTTTTCACGCTTACGACGATGGCAGCATCCCCAGGTCCATGTGATTGAAAACATGGATGTTTGACAACAGACAGCTGCATGTGGATGCTTGACAACAGACAGCTGCAGTGTCCGTGGGGGAGGGGGAGTGCCAGGCGACCCTCTTTTGCAACCTTCTGCTGAACAAAGTCAAGGGGGGAACCTGATTCGCTTAACAACCATCTTACTAACTCAACCGCTGCGATGATTCGCTTAACGGCAAGGAAAGTCATCAAAGGGGGCAAAACGTAACAAATTTCTCACCCAGCAAACCTAAATTTTGGGCTCGATTGTGGACGTACGTTGAGGACTACCTGTCTCTCCGTTGAGGCTGGCTTAACCACGTTAGGACTTAGAGATGGTGGGGATTCAGCCGTTCCCTCCTCAACGGCCTTTTGCTAACACAACTTCACAGTTTTGGTGGATGCAAAGTTCTTTCCCCACAACTAAATCCGCTTGTCCTTTCTGACAATCGCCCTGGGAACTGCACCGCGGAAGGCAGGACCGCGCTCCATGCTCAGCTGTAAACCGAGGTCTCTCCTACCTCACCCAACTTTAAGACGCGGGGACTTCAACCTCCTTTAAAGTTGGTAAAACACCGACGGAAGGGGTTTGAACCCATTTGGCAGAAGTGTGCTTCCACCACTGCGCGCATTGGGGCTGCATGAAACCTCCATGTCTCAGGGCAGTGTGTCTCCGCAAAAGAACAGCTGGGGACAGCAGGTGTATGGGTGGGTTTGTAACCTTTTACCCTCCCGCTCAGTGGTGAGTTGCTGTCGGGTCGGACCGGTACGGCTGTACCAGAAGTGGCCCGGAGCAACTGAGAGGATACCGGTACGGTGGCCCGTTTGGCAAAAGGCACATTGGCATGCACGCACAGTGTGTGGTGCCTGCGCGAGCCCCAACAAGCAGCTGGTTGTCGCAGGGGCGGTGGTTTGCACATGTGGGCACAGCGCATATCAAGCGCGTGTGCAAACAGATCACGATCAGCGTACCGGTAGCGACGGTAAGAGCCATTGCTCCCACCCATCCATCCTTGGTGAGTTTCCCACCAAGGGCATCCAATGGGCCGCTGTAGGAATGGGATTTATTGGATCTATTTTAATACCTTGAGTTTTGGGTAAACAGAAGCAAGTCATTTTTGGGGAGGGGTGGGAACAGATTAACCTGGTGGAATTTGGGCAGGTGTGAAACACACACCCCTTTCCAGGATTCCACGTTGGACGGGAGGGGGCGACTGCAGCTCTATTGTGGGGCTCAGAGGTTGTCGTCGACCCCGACTTTCTTCCCCCCTCCCTGGGCAACGCCTCTTCCCCATGGAGACGAGAAAGCACACTGTATATATAAAAAGTGTGGGCCGCGTGTGGCCTTGGGGGAAGGGGGTCTCGTAGAATGCAAGTTCCCTCCCACCCTCCCACCCCCCAACCAACCTGGTCATTTTTCATCTTTTGTGTTCCTGCATGCAATAGCAGTAACGGGCTCTCTGTATCACTCGAGAGAACCAAATTTCCCTTCCAATAAAACCTTGTTTACAACAGACGGCCTGGCGGCGTCATTTCTGTGTCCAGTTTCGCCTCCCCAGGATACAAAGAAAGGTTGAGACTCTGGAAAGAGTGCAGATGTTGGGAGGAATGTCCTTCTGAGTTCAGCTCCAAGTGGGGAAAAAGACACTGGAGACATGGAGGCTGCTTGGAAAGATGGTTTAATGGTGGACAGGACCACGTGGCTTGAGTCCTGAACAGAAGAGGGGGATCAATGCTTCCAGATGTTGGGTGAAGAAGAAAAGAGAGAGCGAGATGCTGAAAGTCCCTGGTTTTATGCCCTCTCTGGCCTTTGATCTTGATCTTGTATTCTGATTGGTTGTCAGGCTCCCATGGGGCAGGGCCAACTCTCTAGGCTGTGTTTTGAGTCCACGTTTGGTTGAGCCTTGCTTCTTCCCAGGTGCCCTGTGGTGAGATGGGTGAAGGGCTAATACTATCATGCCTTAATCCCATCACCCTGGAGCTGAAGGGGGGGAAGATCTTTGTCATGTAGAATAGACTGGCTCGGGCCTTTTAATGGCCCATTGACAAAGGTGGGGGCTATTAAGAGTGAGTCTGCTTCCTGCCTTAAAACATATCTCTCCATTTCTGATCCAGGGAAATGTAATATTCTGCCTTTTCAATATTTCCCAGCATATTTCGTTTTTCTACAAAAGGGGTGGGTTTTAACTTCCTACACAGAGAAGAGCAACCAAGAGGATGAGGGGACTAGAGGCTAAAACATATGACGAACGGTTGCTGGAACTGGGTGTGTCTAGTTTAATGAAAAGAACTAGGGCAGGGGTGTCCAAACTTGGGAACTTTAAGACTTGTGGACTTCAACTCCCAGAATTCCCCAGCCAGCAGAGCTGGCTGGGGAATTCTAGGATTTTGAAGTCCACAAGTCTTAAAGTTCCCAAGTTTGGACACCCCTGAACTAGGGGTTCTGATCCAGCCTTAGCGGAAGCAAGAAACAAGACTCCTTGTCACGAAAAACTCTTTATTTACCTCTTGTAAATGAATTGCATTCACCCACTGGAAATCCCAGGCAAGAGTCCTTCAAGGAGTTAACTGCAAGTATCCGACCTTATCAGTTCCTTGCGATTATTGGACGCTGCAAATTAAGTTCTGGCGAGCTGGCTTTGATTTGGCTTGTCAGAAGGTCGCAAAAGGGGATTGCGTGACCCCGGGAGACTGCAACCGTCGTAAATGTGAGTCCGTTGCCAAGCATACTGAGTTCCGATCATAGGGATGCGGCAAAGGTCCTAAGTATGAAAAATGATCCTTCGTCTCTTTTTTTCCCAGTGCCGCTGCACCTTCAAACGGCCACTAAATGAACTGTTATAAGTCAAGGACATCTTTTCTAGCATCTGGCAATTCGGAGTGGGTCAATTCATCCCTTTTGGGGGGTCACATCCTCCTTCCATCCTAGCCCTTCTATGCCTCTGCTGGAGATGCCGCTCACTCAAACGTATACTTTTAAATAAAATTCTTCAAAAGGTGATAATCTCAAAGGGCAACTGGACTTTCTGGTTTTTCTTTGAAGAGGTTTTGCTTCTCCTCCAAGAAGCTTCTTCATCTTCTGAATGAATGGTGGAGGATGGAAGGATTTATCCTCCTTGCAGACAGCTGGTCATTTGCATCCTTTGAGAGAGTCGTTGAGGCCACTTGGAGGTTTGTCCGCATCCTCAGGGTCCCCTGAGTGGTGCAAATGGGTGTGGAGCCTTCTTGGACCTGCTGAAAGGACTGTGTTGTAAACTGGAGGTAGATGATGTCGTATCCCTCCCCCTCTGTTGAGAGGGGGCTGTTCAATTCTGACATAGATGGCCCCTTTGACCCCTCTTTCAAACCAGCCTTCCTCTCTGTCTAAAATGTGGACCCTGCTGCCTTCCAAAGAGCGGCCTTTGTCTTTGAAATGCAGATGGACCTCTGAATCTTCTCCTGATGGGTTTGTTCTCCTATGTTGTGCCACGCGTTTGTGAAGTGGCTGTTTTGTTTCTCCAACATACAGATCTATCCTTTCAGCAGTTCCAAGAAGGCTCCCCACCACCGAGTACACAGAGAAACCTCCAAGCGGCCTCAACGACTCTCTCAAAGGATGCAAACGACCAGCTGTCTGCAAGGAATATAAAACCTTCTATTCCCCACCATCCAGTCAGAGCCGAAGAAGCTTCTTGGAGGAGAAGCGAAACGTCTTCCAAGAAAAACCAGAAAGTCCAGTTGCCGCAAAAAAAAGCGCCTTTGGAACAACCACGATCTGGTTAACTGAGAGTCTCCACAGACCAAAAAGCGATAAGCAAAATCTGTCATTTTGGTCGCAATCCAGCGATCGGAGCCGCGCAAAATCCCTCCAAATACCAAAACGCAGGATTTTTGAGGTACAGCCAGCCTGTCCACGGCTTCCCTGACCTCATCCAGCTCATGCCCAAAAAGCCGAAGGATGAAGCACCTGGAACGGATGGCATTGCATTTCCTGCGAACGGCGTCTGCCGTCGGACGCAGAGCTATTAATAAGGGCTTTGCACGCACACTTGTTTAACCAGCTGTCGGACAGCGCAAGGGTGTGGATTCTCGTTGCGTCGTCCTGCCCGGAGCCTTTCCGATGAATGAATCCGACATTGGGGGCCCCTCTGATGTGCCACGAGAAGCCGCTCACAGCTAAATGTGCTGAGGTTTCGGGGGGGAGGGGGTTAATGCAGGTAGTCCTCGACTTACGACCGGATGCTAAGCAACTGTTTGAAGTGACAACGGACAGACACCCACCCACCCCGGTGTCAGGATACAGGTTGTCCTTGATTTACAACCGTTCGTTGTAAACCGTTCAAAGTGATGACAGCACTTTAAAAAGTGGCTCGGGATACTTTTCGCACTTACGACCGCTGCAGCAGGTCTCGTGATCAAAATTCGGAAGCTCGCCAATCGACTCATATTTACGACGCCTGCAATGTCCCTGGGGAGGTGGGGGCGTGTCATGTGATCTCCTTTTGGGGCCATCTGACAAGCAAAGAACAAGGGGAAGCCTGAACAACTGTGTTACTCGCTTAACAACTGCGGTGATTCACTTAACAACCACAGCAAGAAAGGACGTACAATGGAACAAAATTCACTTGTGAAATGTTCCACTTAGGAACAGAAAGTTTGGGCTCAATTGTGGTCATAAGTCCGAGGGCTGCCTGTACAGGACTTACGACTGAATGCTTAGCAACCATTTGAAGTTACAACGGACACAGTCCCCGATTTACAACCGTTCATTTAGTGACCGTTTGAAGTTAAGAAGGCACTGAAAAAGGGGAACTTATAGCCATTTTTCACACTTAACGACCGCGGCAGCATCCCTGTGGTCCCATGATCAAAATTCAGACAACTCAGCCACTGATTCATATTTACGATGGGCGCCGTGTCACGTGATCCCCTTTTGTGACCTCCCGACAAAGTCAACCAGGAAGCCAGATTCACTTAACGACCGTGTGATCAGCGTAACAGCTGCGGGGATTCGCTTAACCACTGAGGCCTAGAATATTCATAAAACAGGGCAAACTTTCACTGAACAACGGTCTCGTTTCGCCACAACAAGGTTCACCCTCAATCCTGGTCGTAAGTTGAGGATTGCCTGTGATTTGGTGGAGAGAAGGAAACAAAAAGCTGCCGTCCGTGAAAAAATGTGGCCGCCTTTCAACGACGTCGTGTTGCAACCCATGAAGATGTGCGTGCATGCACAAACACACATACACACACCCGTGGTAGGTTCCGGATCCCGTTGCAACCGGGGCCCAGCGGCCACCACATGAAGCTGTACTTACCGCCTGCGCCGCTCCAGCTGCTCGGCACAGCGTCACACAGGCACCGTAGGCTCCGTGCGCGAAAGCCCCGATCGGCTCAAATAGCGGTAAGGTGCTCCAGCGGGTGGGACGGTACCTGGTTCTCCCAGCAGGCACCAGTACGCCCGTACCAGGATGTACCGGTCGTATCCCACCACTCTCTCTCACACAGACAAATAGACAGACAGACAGACAACCACACGATGCGACCAGAGCATCACACAACAGCTGACAAGGCCCTCGTGCGCTGCAGATGCCTTGCTGTTTTTTTTTGGGGGGGGGAATATCATCTTCTTTGCCGTTTGGCCTCCGCCGTAACTTGGCAGCCTCCGCTGGGCATTGGGTGCCAAGAAAGCTGATCGGATTTAATGGGAGGGAAATTGACTGTGTCGGAAGCAAATGTGCCTATTTGGGGGTGATGCAGGCGCTGCCCCCCCCCTTTCTCCTTTGATGGGCCTGGTTCCCACTGTCCACGATTGCAAAGCAAATCTAGGCCCCCCCATTCGGGGGATGGAGGCCGAAACAGACAAAGGACGGGTGCAGGAACTGGGTGTGTCTCATTTAATGGGAAGGAGGACTGGGGGGGGGGGGAGGACATGAGTCAGTATTTCAATATTGGAGGGGCTGCCCCAAAGAGGGGGGGGGTCAAATTATTCTCAAGCACCTGAAGGTAGGACAAGAAGCAAAGGATGGGAACTTGATCAAGGAGAGAAGCAACGGGGGTATTCAGCCCCTTCAGACTGGTTCGGGCAAAACAGTAGTTGCCAACTGTGGAAGGAAGGGAGGGAAGGAAGGAAGGAAGGAAGGAAGGAAGAAAAGGAGGGACAGAGGGAAGGAAGGAAAGGAAGGAGGGATGGAAGGAAGGAGGGAAGGAAGGAAAGGAAAGAAGGAGGGAGGGAGGGAAGGGAGGAGGGAGGGAGGGAAGGGAGGAAGGAAAGGAAGGAGGGAAGGGAAGGAAGGTAGGGAAGGAAGGAAGGAGAGAAGGAATGAAGGAAAGGAAAGAAGGAGGGAGGGAGGGGAGGAAGGAAGGAAAGTAAGAAGGGAAGGAAGGAGGGAGGGAAGGAGATTATAATGAGAGGGAGGGAGGGTCTGAGGGAAATCCTGCCTTAGCACTTGGCCACCAGCAGCCCTGCTGCCCTTTCGCCATCCCCTTGTCTCCGCCTCCAGACCTCTCCTGGTGGCCTCCCATCCTATCACTGAGGATGCTTTGGTTACAAAGCCGGGTCTCCTCGCGTGGAGTGGGAGTGGGCCTCCCTCTGACCCCCACTCTTCACCCTCCCACAGACACCCAGAGCAACCTGGCCAAGGAGAGCAAGCACAGCAGCCGCATCCTGGAGGAGGAGGTAAGCGCAGCTGGGCACCCCCTCAGGGAAGCGGGGTTTGGCTGTAGGGTGCCGGTGCCCTGGGAGCTCAAGGGCCAGGCTGGGGGCTTGCCCTCCATTGCCTAGGGCTCTAGACAGTCCAGGGGTCCTCCATGTAGCCTGAGAAGGACAGCGAGGCCCCTTTGGAGAACAAGGTGCTCTCCCTGGTCTCCCCTTCCTGCCTTGGAGACAATGGATCCCCCCTCAGCCCTGACCGGTGTTGTGGCCCACCAGCAGTTAACAGAGCTGGCAGCAGATTCGGACAGTGAGGAGGCTGGGGAGGAACCTGGGCCAGTCCTGGAGTCTGGGGAAGGCTCTGATGAGGGCTCTGGGTCGGAGGCAGAGAGGGGACCAGAGCCATCTTGACAGTTATCAGCTGCCTTCAGAGTCAGACATCAGTGGGGCAGAAGAACAGCTGGAGCCTGTTCCCAGTGTGTACATGTGCAGAGTCACCAGACGAAGGGAAGAGCTAAGGAACAGGAGTCGACTTGGGAGGAAGGCCACAGGTGGACGGCGAATGGCCCCACAATTAGTTCGCTTCATTGGTTCGTGACTCTCCGAGACTCCTTGCCAAGCTCTGCAGATCTCAGCCTGGCAGCAAAAGGGGAGGGGGCTCAGCTTCCGATTCCCGAGCCCCAGATGGCTCTCCAATGAAAGGAAGGCTGCCTGCAATAAATCTTCGCCCCAATGACGGCTGCAAAGAGGGGAAGCAATATTGCCTACGCGGCAAGATACTGGGTAGCGGCGCCCGCCTGGGCGGGGAAGGGAGGGAGGAGGTGAAATGGAGGAGTGGGTGGAAAGGAGAAGACGGGTGGGTGGCAGGTGAAGAAGAGTGTGATTCCCTCTTGGGGAATGGGTGAGGGGGGAGAGCGTGCAGGTGGAAAGGAGGCCTGGTCTTTGAGGGGGGGTCAACTTTCATATCAGCTAGCAAGTCTTTTTCTTTTCATCGTCCTTTCTTTTTCTATCCACTATTCGTCTTTTCCTTCCTTCTTTCCTTCCTTCCTTCTTTCCTTCCCTTGTGTCTTCCTTCCTTCAATCTCTCTTATCCTTCTATCTCTTCTTCCTTCCATCCTTTATCTATCCATCCATTCCTTCCTTTCCCTCTCTCTTCCTCTCCCTTTTCTGTCCATCATTTTTCTCCTTCCCTATTTCCTTCCTTCACCCATTCCTTTCTCTCTCCCTCACCCTTACTTTTCTATAATTCTTCTCCTCACTCCATCCCTTCTTTCCTTCCTTCCTTCCTCTGTATCTCACTCTTATCCCTTCTTTCTTCTTCCATCCATCTTTGTCCTTCCTTCCTTCATCCGTCCATTCCTTCCTTTTTCTTTCTCTCTCCCCTCTCTTCCTTTTCTATCCATCATTCTTCTCCTTCCTTCCTCTCCCTTTTCCATCCATCTCTCCTTCCCTCTTTCCTTCCTTCATCCATTCCTTTCTCCTCTTCTCTCTGTCTCCTACTCCCTTCCTTTTCAATTCATCATTTTCCCCTTCCTTCCTCCCTCCCTCCCTCCCTTCCTCCCTGAAATAACTATTTTTCTTCCTTTCTTTCCCCTTCCCTTCCCTTCCCCTCCCTCCCCGCCAAAGCCCCCTCCAGCCTTGCACACTTGCACACCCACCAAAGCCTCAGGGGTGCAACCAGCCGTCTTCAACGAAGCTGGGGAACCTGGGCAGCAGCCAGGGCAGCCTTTCCACAGGGCACCGACCGGGGCCGCTTGCCAGCTCGTCCTCCTTCCACCGCCTCCCGCAAAACGGGGACGGGGAGACAGCAAGCCTCAACCCTCCAGCTGCTCTCATTTTTATTATTTTCTCATTGACAAGTTTTATGTCCTGCCACTTCCTGGGCGGTAGTTGAGGCAGCTGAGAAGGAGACGGAGAATGCAAATTCGGACTCCCAGCACAACCCACATCTCGCTTCGGCCGTCTGCACAATTCGATCCCAAACACCCAGCAAATCACCAGGTTCCCCCACACACACCCCGCCAGCTTTCAAAGACCGTGATGGCGAACCTATGGCATGAGTGCCAGAGGTGGCACACCGAGCCCTCTCTGTGGGCATGCACACCGTGGCCAGCTGGTCTTCGTGGGCGCTGAAGAGCCGGAAAATGGCCCGAAAAACAGCCAAAACCAGCCAAAAAACAGGGCATTTTAAGACCGTTTTGGACTGTTTTGGGGGCATATTTCAGGCCGTTTTTGCCCCAAACAGCCTGGAAACTGCACAAAAAACTGCCTGAAAAATGATCTGAAAACGGCCATAAAGAGGGCCAAAAATGCCCCCAAAACAGGCATGCGCGCACTGCCCAGCTGGTCTTTGGATTTCCGGCACTCCGGCTCGCACGTATGCATGCCCATTCCAGTTCAGGCTCTCTGTGGTGAAATGTTCACCATCACTGGCCTAGACAGTCAGTCAGGGTGTCAGTGTTACAAACATCATGCAGAATTAAATCAGAGTCCAAGGCAAAACTTTCCTTAAAGTTCCAATTTAATAGGACAGACATGTTGGCACATCTGTGGAATTCCAACTCTGATTTGCTTCCTGGGATTCCACTCAGTTGAAAATTCATGATCTTATCCCCACACCCATAAATCCATCACATGGTCCAATCTTCTTCGCCCACGCTGGCATCTCCACCCAGCTGGTTCCGGTCAGGTGCAGAGGTGCAGAGACAAAAGATGACCTTGGGCTTCTAGAAAAGAATGACAACAACACATTCCACAATTCTACTCCTTTCTATTCCCCGCTCCCAATTACTACACTGATGAAACAGCATAATGAAATAAGAGAGAGAGTGGCAGGCCAAAGATCCTAAAAAGGAATATAACTTCAGGCCTGACAGTCCAGGGTCAATTTAGGTGGTAAAGGGGTCAAATAAAGTAACCCTGGCTGCCACAACCATGTCAAGGCCCTAACCCTCCCAGGCCTTTGGTGTGTGCGTTTTTAGCTGGGGAATTCTGGGACTTGAAGTCCACCAATGCCGGCTGTTGTTTTATTATTCCAAAACTATAGAACCCCTTTGGCCACTTGAAGGTGGGTGGACTTCAGTTCCCAGAATACCTGAGCCCGCATGGGTGGACTTCCACTCCCAGAATTTGCCTGCCAGAATGCATTGACCTCAACTCCCATGTTCCCCAGCCAGAAAGTATGGACTTCCACTCCCAGAATTCCACTCCCAGCCAACATGAGTGAACATCAACTCCCATAATTGGGAGTTGATCCCATAAAAACTGGAAGTTTTAAAGAAGATGTTGGATAGCCATTTGTCTGAAGTGGTGTAGGGTTTCCTGCCTAAGCAGGGGGTTGGACTGGAAGACCTCCAAGATCTCTTCCCATTCTGTTATTATTCCTATTCTATTATATTATATTCTAATTCCCAGCCAAAATGCATTTGTTGTGGCCTATCAGCTACTGTCCACTCCAGCAGCCGAGAGAGAGAGAGAGAGAGAGAGAGAGAGGGAGGGAGGGAGGGAGGGAGGGAGGGAGACGGAGCCTGGGCTGTCAATCAGCCCTCAGATGGAGAGTCCACAGGCCCTGGGTCTGGAGGTGGCTGATGAGGAAGAGGAGGAACAGCTGGGTCCAGTGCCTGACACACAGATGTGCAGAAGGCAGAGGAAAGGAGAGCAGTGGAAATCTATGGGCCGGTCCGTGGGACAGAAGAGTCATTGCTGCTAGCGACTTTGGGGCAGACTTTGACACATGGTGGATTCATTTCCCAACCGGACAGACTTGTTAGTCTGCAGTGAGGAGAAAGAGACTTTTTGCTGGGGCTGCTAAAGCTCCTGATAAAGGAATAATTGCTTCAACTTCAGAGAGTGAGTCGTGTTTGGGGAACTGGGTCAAAACAGCATGGACTTCAACTCCCAGAATTCCCTAGCCAGCATGAATGAACATCAACTCCCAGAATACCCCAGCCGGCATGAACAGACTTCAACTCCCACAATTCCTCAGATGGCTGCCAACTTCCCACAGCTGCCTGGTGTCATGGCTGTAAGCCATCTTTTCTCTTTGGACTTCTACCCTTTCTACTGTGGGAAAATGGGAAATGGGGTTATATGGAGATTCCGGTTAATGTCAGGTTTCCAAACAGCATCCGATATAAAATCAGAGTCCAAGGCACTTGATTCCTCAAAGTTCCAATTTATTAAGAGAGCCACGCTGGCACATCCGGGAAAACCCGAATCTGAAAGCTTCCTGGTTTTCCCACCCAGCTGATAGCTCAAGACCCTGCCCCAACACACCCACAAGTCCATCCCATGGTCCAATCTTCCACTTCCACAGATTCCTCCCATCCAGTTCCAGCCAGGGGCAGAGAGAAAGATGACCCCGGCTTTCTAAGAAGAATGTTATTATGGCTACATATCACCCAACTCCATCTAACAGCCCCTCCCACAGTAGATTCCCACAGGCATCCTGGGACTTGAAGTCCACCCATCTTCAAGCGGCCAAAAGATTGAGGAACACTCTCTCCTAAGGTTCCACCATGTGTCAAAGTCTCCTGGCATTGGTCCCCCGTGCACATCCCCGACAAAACCCACCCACCCCCCAGTTGTCAATCGAGACCACTGAACCGCGGAGGTGAAAGCGAAGAAAAACGCGCCCTAAAACTCCAAATGCCTGTATTTGGCCATTTAACTCTGCAAAGGTTGAAGTCTATTGCTCTGTGATGTCATGTAGATGTTCTCATTCCTGGTTTATGGAAAGCTTAGGCTGCAGAGCCCCCTAGTGGATGCAATTACTTTCGAGGACTCGACCACAGCGCCCCCTGGTGGCCAACCTGGTGGATAAAATCTGATCTTTCTCTTAAGAATGAAGCAGGGGGAAGATTTAAAAGTTATTTATTTGATTTCATTTCAAATACAGGTAGTCCTCGACTTACAGCCGTTCGTTCAGTGACCAAAGGTACAAAGGCACTGAAAAAAGTGGCCTTTTTCACATTTACGACCGTGGCAGCATTCCCGTGGTCACGTGATCGAACTTCAGACACTTGGCAACTGACTCACATTTACGACGATTGCAGCATCCCGGGGTCATGTGATCCCCTTTTGCGACCTTCTGAGGAGCAAAGTCAATAGGGGGGATCTGGATTCACTTAACGACTGCATGATGCATTTAACGACTGCATGATTCGCTTAATGACTGCATGCCTCACTTAACAACTACATGACTCACTTATTGACTGCACGATTCCCTTAACGATGGGATGACTCACTTAACCCCTGAATGATACATTTAACAACTTAATGATTCACTTAACAACTTCATGATTCACTTAATGACTGCATGAATTCTCTCGACAACTGCATTGATTCCCTTAGCAACTTGCAGAGATTTACTTAACAAGGCGTTAAGCAAATCAGGCCTCATGACTCATTTAGCAACCACCTTGCTTAGCAACAGAAAGCCTGTTTCCAATTGTGGTTGTAAGCTGAGGACTACCTGTACGTAGTTATACAAGGAATCCACTCATGAATCTTGGGGCGGGGGGACGAAAAATGATGCATCGCTTCATTTAATTTCTTACCTAAGCAGGGGGTTGGACTAGAAGACCTCCAAGGTCCCTTCCAACTCTGCTCTTCTATTCTACTCTAAAGGCTTTTTTTTTTTTTTTTTTAGTGAGATGTGGAAACCTGCTAAAGTGCCAGGCTTGGTTTTTTTTTCTTTGTTCCAGGCCGCTTTTCCAAATAGAATAGAAGGGGAGGGGAGAGGACAGGAAAGAAGAGAAGAGAAGAGAAGAGAAGAGAATTCTTTATTGGCCAAGTTTGATTGGACACACAAGGAATTTTATTTATTTATTTATTTATTATTCATATTTATAGACCGCCCCTTCTCCCGAAAGGGACTCGGGGCGGTGTACAGTCACTAAAATACGTTATAAAATACATACATAAAACAATTAAATAATTAAATACGTAGGTGGAGGAGGTTGCAAGACTGTATATAGAATAATAAATATAGTACATTAAAAGCTTATTAAAACCCCAAACCCAATTAAAATGAATAAATCCCCGGGAGGTAAAACTAAGAAAGTGCCAGGCCAGCTGATTGAAATAGGTGAGTCTTTAACTTTTGCCGGAAGGAACGGAGGTCGGTGGTAGTTCGAATGTCTGGGGGGAGGTCATTCCAGAGGGTTGGGCCCATCACAGAGAAGGATCTACTCCTAGGTGTCGCCCGCTGGCATTGCCTAGCAGACGGCACCAGGAGGAGCCCCTCTCTGTGTGAGCGGATAGGTCGCAGGGACGTGTGTGGTAGGATGCGATCCTGCAGATACCTAGGTCCTCTGCCATGGAGCGCTTTAAAGATGGTAATCAGTACCTTGAAACGCACCCGAAAGGCCACAGGTAGCCAGTGCAGCTCGCGCAGGAGAGGTGTTACGTGGGAGTAACGAGAATTTGTCTTTGGTCCCTGTGCTCTCAGTGCACATAAAATAAAATAGAATACATTCATCAAGAATCATAGGATTCCTAGGAAAATAGATATAAGGAAAATGTTTCTCCCCTCAAAATTCAGGCACATTTTCTTTTTCTTTTGGGAGGCATTTGAGGGGAAACAGACTGTCAACCTCTGGATGGCCTTTGAACCAAGGCTAAACTCCACACAAAACTTCAGCCAAATTTGTTTCGCAACCTGATGCAATCAAGGCGGGGGAAATTTTGGTATTGTTTCCGAGAAGGTTTTTGAGAGCAGTACCTTCCTCCTTTCGGTATTTACCGTAAGAGCCGTCCTGCTGAACGCAGCGCCCAAGAGGCTGGCAGAGGTGAGGTTTGGAGAGAGTCCCAGGTAAGTGCAGAGACCGCGATAGACAGGGGTTCTTTTTTTTTTTTTTAATTGCAGAACCTGAGTGTTGGTGGATTTGGAAAGAAGGGGGAAATGGCAAAGGGGAGGGAGGGAACTGTAGCCAGGGAAGTGGATCCTATCAAAGGCAAGTATGATTCTGATACTGCAAAATGTTTACTCCTTAAGATTCCCTAATGAAGAAACCAAGGGAGGGAGGGAGGGAGATACAGAGAAAGGCAGAGAGAGACAGAGACAGAGACAGAGAGGGGGGAGGGAGGGAGGGAGAGCTGGAGATACAGAGAGAGGCAGAGAGAGAGAGGGGGGGACAGAGAGAGGGGGGAGAGACAGAGAGGTAGAGAGACAGAGGGAGAGGGAGAGAGGGAGAGAGGGAGAGAGAGGGAGAGAGACAGATGGGGAGGGAGAGAGAGAGTGAGATACAGAGAGGCAGGAAGAGAGAGAGAGAGAGACAGAGAGGGACACAGAGAGAGAGGGAGGGAGAGAGAGAAGGAGAGGGGGAAGAGAGACAGAGAGGGAGAGAGGGAGAGGGAGGGACAGACAGGGAGGGAGGGAGAGAGGGAGACAGAGAGAGGGAGAGAGAGAGACAGAGAGGGGGAGGGAGGGAGGGAGAGGGAGGGAGATACAGAGAGGCAGAGAGAGGGGGAAAGGGGGAGGGTTCCTGATTGTCTCATGGGTGCTTTTTTTCAAGAGGTAGTTGGTCTTTCTTGTATTATTATTATTTTCTTTAAATACACTTCGCTTCTTCTTCAAGAAGTTTCTTCAGTTCAGTTCTGAAGAAACTTCCTGGATGAGAAGTGAAATGTTTTCAAAGATAAAAACCAAGAAAGTCCAGTTGCCTTTTGCAAAAGGATCTCTGAGGGAGAGGGAAAGAAAGAAAGGGAGAAAAAAAGAGAGAGAAAAGAAAGGAAGGGAAAGGAAAGGCGGAAGGAAGGATGGAAGGAAGAAGGGAAGTAGGAAGGAAAGAAACAAGTGAGAATAAGGAAGGAAAGGAAGGAAGGAAAGAAGGGAGGGAGGCAGAAGGAAGGAAAGAAAGAAAGAAAGAAAGAAAGAAGGAAGGAAGGAAGGAAGGAAGGAAGGAAGGAAGGAAGGAAGGAAGGAAGGAAGGAAGGAAAGAAAGAGGAAGGGAAGGAGTTAGTCAACACTTCCCCAGCCACCACCTAGTCTGACCTTCTTCCATTAGGTACCCCTTATCACCTTCACAGATAAACTTAAAGTCAGGAGAGGAAGCAGCTCTTTTTGGAGTCACTCGCTTGAGCAATACGTTGACGATGGCGAAATAGAACAGGAGGAAATGCCAATCCTGCATGATGGAAGACAGAAAGAGCGGAGAGGGAGGGGGATTTGGGCAGTGGCAGGTATGAAAGTCCTCGATGGCAGCCCAAACCAGTAAAGCAAGAACGGGGACACGGCCTTTACTGTACGGTTACAATAAGAGAAACGTGCGTGATTGAAAGGGCAGCCCTCCCTTTGCTGACCACAGAAGAAGGGCCTCTCCCTTCTGAGATACGGTATAGGGTTTCCTGCCTAGGCAGGGGGTTGGACTAGAAGACCTCCAAGGTCCCGTCCAACTCTACTATTGTATTGTATTGTATTACTTTCTCCACCCAAGTTCCTGCTTTGGATTCGGGAGTCCTCTCACCAAACTGACGGGTAGGGGGAGGACTTCCTGCGATCTTTCCCAAAGCTGCATTTTCACAGCCCACAAGAGGAAAAACTGGCCCTTTTTATCCAGAGGTTAAACCCGAGCCGGTACGGTCAGACAGCTGCTAAAAAGGCAAATGGTATCTTGGGGAGCAAGAGCAGAGAGTCCAGATATAGGGGAAAACGTTGAGACTTTGGGGTGGGGGGTGGGGAGGAAGTGGAGAGAAGAGCAATTAAGAGGATCAAAAGCCTGGAGGCAAAAACATCTGAAGAACATATGAAAAACATATAATAATAATAATAATAATAATAATAATAATAATAATAATAATAATAATAATTAATAATAATTTATTAAATTTCTAGACCGCCCCCTCTCCCCGGGGGGACTCGGGGCAGTGTACAGGAATAAATTTAAAAACATACAAACAATCATATACATAGCTAAAAGTCAAATTAAACAGCCCCTGTACAGATTTATAAAAAATTAAAAACATTAAAAACAGACCCTAAAAAATTTAGAAATAGGACTGAGGTGGGATAGGTGGAATTAGGCCAAGCCGGCTAGCTGGAATAGGTGGGTTTTAAGTTTCTGACGGAAGGAGCGGAGATCCGTAGCCATTCTAATGTCGGGGGGAAGGTCATTCCAGAGGGTTGGGCCCATCACAGAGAAGGCCCTTCCCCTAGGCGTTGCCCGCTGGCACAGCCTAGTGGACGGCACCCGGAGGAGTCCCTCTCTGTGTGAGCGAATCGGCCGAAGGGACGTATGGGGCAGGATAGTTGCCTTTTGGAAAAGGATATGAAGAAATAAAGAGAAATTTTCTGACAATCGACCCACAGAACAGAAGTTGCCTTCCGAAGTTGTGGGAGCTTCATCCCTGGAGGCTTTCAAGAAGATATTGGACTGCCATTGGTCAGAAATGGTGTAGGGTCTCCTGCTTTGGATGGGGGGGGGGTTGGACTAGATGACCTACAAGGTCCCTTCCAACTCTGTTCATCTGCAAGTAAGTAAACGGTTGCAGGAATGGCCAATCTGGAGCAAAGAAGGACTAGAGGGGACAAGATAGCAGCCTTCAAGAAGTCGTTGAATATCTCAGAGGGCTGCCAAAAAGAAGAGGGAGTCAATCTATTCTCCAAAGCACCCGAAGGCAGGACAAGAAGCAACAGAAGGAAACTAATCAAGGAGAGAAGCAACCTAGAACTGAGTAGAAACTTCCTAACAGTGAGAACAATTAACCAACTTGCCTCCAGAGGTTGTGGATGCTTCATCACTGGAGGTTTTTATGAAGAGACTGGGTAGTCATTTGTCTGAAATAGTATGGTCTCCTGCGGGGTTGGACTAGAAGACCTCCAAGGTCCCTTCCCACTCTGTTATTTTGACTTCCTTCTAGGGAATCTTATGGACAACTGCGTTGATTTACTTCTCTTTTCTCCCCCTCTCCCCTCTTCCACCTAATGCAGGGGTGTCCAAACTTGGGAACTTTAAGACGTGGGGACTTCAACTCCCAGAATTCCCCACCCTATGTACTATAAATGCAATTGCATGTGGCAATCAGGACTTTGAAATCATGTCGTAAGTACCTTTGGGGATGGTCTGTCGTACTTCCGAACGTTAGCGAAGCAGCCAGTCGTTAAGCGAGGACTACGTGTGATCTGTCTTGAATGCCTGAATGGAGGTAGTCGTCGGCATTTCAAGTAATGCACCCATTGAAAGCAAAACTCCAAGGCAGGTAGATTCCTCAAAGAACAAATTTATTGGATGCATCATTTCGGCACATCTGGTGAAAACCGACTCTGAAAGTTTCCCACGGTTTTCACCTGATCAAAAAAAAGTTTTCCCCTGCCCCCAAGTCATCAGTCACAATGTCCAATAGAGGTGCTGGCTGGTTGTTTAGTTACTTCACTCCTCCTTTCCCAGCCACCTGCTGGAATGACCTTGGTTCCCACAGGAAAAATCTTTTGTTTCGACTGCAAAACCCCAGCTAAATATTCCCCACCACCCTGTCTCCTCTTCTGCCCTCCTCAGGCCACAAAGATGGCCTCAGCCAGGTAGATAAATCAATATGTTTGTCTATTTATCTTCCTCTCCTTGCTTCTCCACAGGATGAAGTCTTCCGTTCCAGCTCTTCTGATCGTCTTCCTTGTGATGCCCCTCAACAGCTACACCCAGCAGGCTCTTTACTGCCCGCCCCAGCCTGCTCCAGAAAATATCACAGAGTTTGTCTGCAACTCCCCATCTCTCCGTGAATTTCCCACCGGCTTCCCCGTACGAGCCACAATGATCTCCGTTGAGTTCACCCAGGTCTCCAGCCTTGGCGTGGAAGCCCTTCAAGGACTTCCAAAGCTCCAGGAACTTCATCTCTCCAACAACAGGCTGAAGACCCTTCCAAGTGGCCTCTTCCGTAACCTCCCGGAATTGCACACCTTGGATCTGTCCACCAACCTCCTGGGAGATCTACCTCCAGGGATCTTCACCAACACAACGAGCCTGACGCATGTATCCATCAGTGAAAACCAACTGGCTGAACTGAGCCGATCCTGGTTCGAAACCCTGGAGGAGCTGAGGATGCTGAGCCTTGACCACAATCAACTGGAGGAGGTCCCGATTTCTTGTTTCGATAAGCTGAAGAAGTTGACTTTCCTAGATCTCTCCTCCAACCTCCTCCATCGCCTCTCTCCAGACATGTTCAGCGGCCTCGAGAATTTGGAGAGGTTGAACCTGGGAAACAACCCAATCCGATGTATCGCCCCGAGATCCTTCCATTGGGGACCCAAGCTGAGCATGATCTCCCTGAACAACTGCAGCCTGACCGACATCATAATTGGGGTCTTTCAACCATTGGACCATCTGGAGCTGCTGGACCTCTCCGACAACGAGCTCACCACACTGGATCCTCCAGTCGCCATCCCATCTTCCAAACTCAGTCTGGATCTTTCAGGAAATCCTTGGGCGTGTGACTGCCGCATGGAGAATCTTCTAACCTGGGTCAAGGAGCACAAGATCCCCTTATATACCGAGCGGGAAACGATCTGCGCTTTCCCCAAGCGTTTCAAGGGTGAAGAGGCAACTTCGCTTCAAAAATCCCAAATTTGTCCCTGCTAAACCTTCAAGGTGGATCCGTTCCCCACCCGCTTCCTAAACAGCAGGGATTTCCCAGTCTGGCGGCCATTTCCAGCTGAATGGACTTCAACTCCCAGAATTCTCAGCAATGGCCATGCTGCCTGGGGAATTCTGGGAGTTGAAGTCCACATAGCTGGATTTAAAGGAGAGGAGCCAGAGCGTGATTGGGGGTGGGGGGGAAATAGGGGAATACTAATTTTAGGGAGAAAAAGCTGTTCAGGAAGAGATGCTCAAAAAACCCCGACAGTATAAGTAGTCCTTGACTTACAACCGTTCAGTTAGTGACTTTTTGAAGTTTCAACAGCCCTGAAGAAATTGACCCGTGAGTGGATCAGAATCAGAATAGAGCTAGAAGGGACCTTGGAGGTCTTCTAGTCCAGCCCCCTGCTCAAGCAGGAGACCCAATCCAGACAAGTCTCTTCTTAAAGACCTCCAGTGTTGAAGCACCCACAAAGTCTGGTGGCAAGCTGTTCCACTGGTTAATTGTCCTCACTGTTAGGAAGTTTCTCCTTAGTTCCAGGTTGATTCTCTCTTTGGTTAGATTCCATCCATTGTTTCTTGTCTTGCCTTCAGAGGCTTTGAAAAATAAATTGATCCCCTCTAATTTGTGGCAGCCTCTCAAATACTGGAAGAGTCTATTATTATGTCACACTTAGTGCTTCTCAGAACTGCCTTTTTCACTGTTACTATTATTACTAGTGTAGGGCGCTGTTACATTAACCAGGAGACTGCAATGCTATATTCTTCAATAGCATTGAATTGCTATTGCAGAATTGCTATTGCAGAATTGCCTGCAATTCTACTAGCTCTGTTATGGTACATGCTCATATACTTCCCAAGATGCAACACAATAATAATAATAATAAATTTAATTTGTTAGCCGCTCCCTCTCCACAAGGACTCGGGGCGGCATACAATAAAAGCACATACAAATATAAACATACACATACATGCATACACATACACGTACACGGAGGAGGTAACAGTCATTAAATACATACAATAATAGTAATAAAATTAAAATTAGCAATTAAAATACCCCAAATTAAAAATTACGAATTTAAAAAAGACTGTCAGGAGGAATAGGATGAAACTACGGTTGAGCCAGGCCAGATAATTGAAAAAGGTGGGTCTTGAGCTTTACACGGAAGGAGCGGAGATCGGAGGTGATCCTGATATCAAGGGGGAGGTCATTCCAAAGGGCTGGGCCCATCACAGAGAAGGCTCTGCTCCTAGGCGTCGCCCCCCGACACTGTTTAGTGGACGGCACCCGGAGAAGTCCCTCTCTGTGCGAGCGGATTGGTCGTAGGGATTTATGGGGCAGGCAGGCGAGCTAGTTTTGCAACACAAAGAAAGACAAGCCGCTCTTCCTGCAACGTTATTCCCCTCCCTCCACCAGAACCGCCTCGAAAATGAGCATTGCAAGCAGGAAGGTTTAAAGCCGGCAGAAATCTGACTGCCTGCACAGAGCACCAACTCGTCTCCCCATCGAAGTCATACCTGTTTGTCTACTCGTGCAGAACATGTTTTTAAGCTGCTAGGTAGCTGAAGCAAGCTCACCCTGCCATGCAGAGCTGGGGCTCAAACCACAGGAGCAGAGACCATCTCCAGCGTCATTAAGCTACGGAGCCAATGTGCTTCTCAGTTTCGTTGTTCAATAAATTCTGTTTCTGCTTCAAGCAATTGTCCTGTCCTCTTTGAAACCCTGCTCAGAATGAGCCAGAATTTTCTTCTAACAATTTGGCAACCACCCAGGGACACCAAGTCTAAGCTGAATGATACCGTGTTTCCCCGAAAAGAAGAGCCCACCAGAAAAATAAACCCTAGCTTGATTTTCCAGGATGCTTGTAATATAAACCCTATCCCCAAAATAAGCCCCGTTTATGACTGTCAGATAGACAAGTCCATTTAGTATCATGTTCTCCCCAAAATAAGACCTAACAGGAAAATAATCTCTAATGCATATTTTGGAGCAAAACGTCATGTAATGCCAGGGTTCCAAATAGCATCCAAAAGTAAATCAGAGTCCAAAGGTAAAGTATTGCTCAAAGTCCCAATTTATGAAGAGAGCCCTGTTGGCACATCTGGGAAAACCCAAATCTGAAAGCTTCCCGGTTTTCCCCACCCAGATGAAAGTTCATGATCTTTCCCCCAGACCCACAAGTCCATCCCATGGTCCAATCTTCCTCTTCCACGCTGGCAGTTCCACCCATCCAGTTCCAGTCAGGTGCAGAGGTGCAGAGACAAAGGATGACCTTGGCTTTCTAGAAACCCAAGGTCTAGATCTGTGATAGCAAACCTCTGCGTGTCAAATGTGGCAAGCAGAGCCCTCTCTCTGGGCATGCGTGCCGTCGCTAGCTGCTCTCCTGGTTTAAGAAACAGGGAGGTTTGGGGGCTGTTTTTTGAACTGTTTTCAGACTGTTTTTCAAGCTTGAAAATGTCCTGAAAAACAGCTTTAAAAATGGCCTAAAAACGGCCCCCAAAAGGCCTGAAAAACAGGCTGAAAATGGACTGAAAAATGCCCCCAAAACCAGCATCTGCACATCGGCCAGCTGGTCTTCCGGTTTCCAGCCCTCTAGTGTGCAGACATCCATGTTCCGTTTTGGGCACTCGGTGCCAAAAAGTTTCTCTATCACTGGTCAAGGTGTGTTTTTTTCCACTTGTTTTAGGCATTTTTCCAAAAGAGATGAGGAAATTGTTTCTCCTCCCCCCCAAAAAACCAGAGAAAAGTTCTTCAGGTTTTCAACATTTGTCAACATTTGTCTTTGCCTTTGAACAAAGGTTCAGCTGTGCAGTGGATCTGTTTCTCTCTCCCCGTGATGCAATCAGGACGGGGGAATTTTGAGAAAGATTTTTGAGGACAGGAACTTCCTCCCAGCACTGATATATAAGAGAGAAACTGCAGGACACAGCATACTGACAAGAGGGAGAGAGGCTGGCAGACCTTTGGCTTGGAGAGAGATATAGGTAAGTGGGCTCTTTTTGGCTTTCTTCCCCCAGCTGAGTGTTGGTTTGGAATGAAAAGAAAGAAAGAAAGGAGAAAGGGAGGGAGGGAGGGAGGGAGGGAGGGAAGAGTGGAAGGAAAGAGGAAAGGAAGGAAAGAAAGAAGAAAGAGATAAAGAAGAAAGGTAAGATAGATAGATAGATGATAGATAGATAGATAGAAAGAAAGAAAGAAGAAAGGAAGGAAGGAAACAGTGGGAAGGAGGCGGAAAGAAAGAAAGAAAGAAAGAAAGAAAGAAAGAAAGAAAGAAAGAAAGAAAGAAAGGAGGGAGGGAGGAAAGAGTGGAAGGGAGGAGGAAAGGAAGGAAAGAAAGAGATGAAGAAGAAAGGAAAGATAGATAGATAGATAGATAGATAGATAGATAGATAGATGATACATAGATAGATAGATGATAAATAGATGATAGATAGATGATAGATAGATAGAAAGAAGAAAGGAAGGAAGGAAACAAACAGTGGGAAGGAGGCGGAAAGAAAGAAAGAAAGAAAGAAAGAAAGAAAGAAAGAAAGAAAGAAAGAAAGAAAGAAAGAAAGAGTGTGGGAATCAAAGCCTTGGAAGCTGCAAAAGACCATATTGGTTTGATTCCACTTCTTCCAAATTTCTAGTCCTTAAGATTTTCTAATGGAGAAAAAGAGGCAAGGAAGTGGATGGCAGGGTGGGAAGGAAGGAAGGAAGGAAGGAAGGAAGGAAGGAAGGTGGAGAGGGAGGGAGGAAAAAAAGAGAGGAGGAATGAAAAAAGGAGCAAGAGATGGAAGGAAGGAAAGTGAGAGGACGGAGGAGAGAAAGAGGGAAGGGAGGAATGAAAAAAGGAGTCAGGGATGGATGGATGGAAGAAGGGGAAGGAAGGAAGAATAGAGGGATGTCAAGGAAAAAGAAGGGACAGAGGCAAGCAGACAGGCAAGGAGGAAGGAAGGAAGGAAGGAAGGAAGGAAGGAAGGAAGGAAGGAAAGAGGAAAGGATTGAAGAATAGAGGGAGGTCAAGGAAAATGAAGGGACAGAGGCAGGCAGGCAGGCAAGAAGGAAGGAGGGAAGGAAGGAAGGAAGGAAGGAAGGAAGGAAGGAAGGAAGGAGGAAAGGATTGAAGAATAGAGGGAGGTCAAGGAAAAGGAAGGGACAGAAGCAGGCAGGCAGCAAAGAAGGAAGGAAAGAAGTGAAAAGAGGAGAAGCGAAGGAAAGAGAAATAAAAGAGATGAATAACACTTTTAGTCCCGAGCCTCAGCCCATTCGGACCATCTTCTATTCCGAGCCCCTTATTAAATTTGGAAATAACAGAGTCGGGAGGGGCTGCAGATATTTCAGGAGAGCTCTCAACCCCCATTGAGCAACCGTGTGGCGAGGGTGGAATTCAACTGAAGGAAAAGTCAATGCCACATCTGGGAACAGCAGGCAGAAACAGAGGAGGGGGCGGAGGGTTCCTGGCTGGGCCACATGTGAGAGGGAAGCTTAAGGTGTTGTCTCTCCCTTTTTCTCCCCATAGGATGAAGCCTTCAACTCCACCTCTTCTGATCGCCTGCCTTGTGATGTCCCTCAACAGCTACACCCAACAGGTCCCTCACTGCCTGCCCCTTCCCGGCTCAGAAAAGACGGTTTTGGTCTGCAACTCTTCATCGCTCCATGAATTTCCCAAAGGCTTCCCCAGTGAAACCAAGACAATCTACGTTGAGTCCACCCAGATCTCCGACATTGGCGCGGAGGCCCTGCAGGGTGTTCCGGAGCTGCAGGGGCTCTTTCTGACCAACAACCAGTTGAAGACCCTTCCGGGTGGCCTCTTACGTAACCTCCCACACCTTCACTCCCTGGATCTTTCCGGAAATCTTCTGGAAGATCTAGCTCCAGCACTCTTCGCCAATGTAGGTAGCCTGGCCTACTTAGCCCTCAGTAGAAACCAACTGGCCGAACTGCGCCCGTCCTGGTTCGAAACCCTGGAGGACCTCAAGATCCTGCGTCTCAGTCACAATCAGCTGACGGAGATCCCGGATTCTTGCTTCCGTAAGCTGACCCTGCTGGGGTCCCTGGATCTCTCCTCCAACCTCCTCCGCTGTCTCTCTCTGGAGATGTTCAGAGGCCTCACATTTTTAACGGTCTTAACTCTGAAAAACAACCCCATCCAGTCAATTGCCCCCAACACCTTCCGTGGGACTCCCACGCTGTGGATCCTCTCGCTGAGGAACACCAGCCTGACCCACGTTCCGGCTGGGCTCTTTCGGTCCTTGAAGAATCTGGGACGGTTGGATCTAGCCACCAACGAGATCACCTCTCTGGATTCTCCCTTGGTCAACGTGTCTTTTGCGCTCACACTCGATCTCTCCGGGAACCCCTGGGCGTGTGACTGCCGCCTGCAGGCTCTCTTCAACTGGGCCCAGAAAGACGGCGTGGATTTGCTCTCCAAGGAGGACGTGGTCTGCGCTTTCCCCAAACGTTTGGAGGGTCAAGTTGCAACTTCGCTTAACGGATCCCAACTTTGTCCCTGCTAAAGCCTTCGAGACGGATCTTTTCCCAGCCTGCTCAGCTGGTGTGCTGCAAGATGGACGGACTTCAACTCCCAGAATTCCCAAGCCGGCATGCTTTCAGATGATTGGACTTCAGTTCCCAGAATCCCCCAGCCATCATGTATAGACTTCAACTCCCAGAATTCCCAAGCCGGCATGCTTTCAGATGATTGGACTTCAGTTCCCAGAATCCCCCAGCCATCATGTATAGACTTCAACTCCCAGAATTCCCAAGCCAGCATGCTCTAAGATGATTGGACTTCAGTTCCCAGGATCCCCCAGCCATCATGTATAGACTTCAACTCCCAGAATTCCCAAGCCGGCATGCTTTCAGATGATTGGACTTCAGTTCCCAGAATCCCCCAGCCATCATGTATGGACTTCAACTCCCAGAATTCCTAAACCAGCATGTTTTCAGATGATTGGACTTCTGTGAAAAAGAATGAACGATGGTGTAACAAACAAGGCAATAAAAGAAAGAAAACAGGATAATTAAACACGAATCAGAAAAATTAAGCTAAGTTTGATTTTCTTTTCAACATTAGCCAAACTTTTCCCTCTCTGATGTTTTCAGCATTACAAACTTCCCTCCCGTCCCTTATTCAGCCCTTTTTGAATCCAAAAATCACCCCTTCACTTTCTTCCACTTTTACGGAAAACTCTGTAAAGGACAAGTGGTCCTCGACTTACAACAGTTCATTTAGTGACTGTTCAAAGTTACCACGGCACTGAAAAAATCACTTAGGACCGTTTTTCATCACTTATGATCCTCACAGCGTCCCCATGGTCACATGATAAAAATTCAGACGCTTGGCAACTGACTCGTATTTATGACGGTTGAAATGTCCCGGGGTCATGGGATCCCCTTTTGCGAGACTTCTCAAGAGCAACGTCAAGGGGGAAGAAAGATTCACTTAACAACTGCAGAAAGGGAGGGGAAAGGAAGCAAATAGATGAGGAAGGGAAGGGAAGGAAAGGGAGGGGGGTAAATAGACAAGGAAGGGGAAGGAAGGAAATAGATAAGAAAGAGGAAAGGGAAGGAAGTAAATAGATAAGAAAGAGGAAGGGAAGGGAAGAAAGTGATTAGATGAGGAAGGGGAAGGGGAGGAAGTGAATAGATAAGAAAGAGAGAACGAGAGGGAAGGAAGTAAATAGACGAGGAAGGGGAAGGGAAGAAAGTGAATAGATGTGGAAGGGGAAGGGAAGGAAGTAAATGGATAAGAAAGAGGAAGGGGAAGGGAAGGAAGTAAATAGATGAGGAATGGGAAGGGAAAGGAAACAAATAGATGATGAAGGGAAGGAAAGGGAGGGAAGTAAATAGACAAGGGAAGGGAAGGGAAAGTAGCAAATAGATAAGAAAGAGGAAGGGAATGGAAGAAAGTGTATAGATGAGGAAGGGGAAGGGAAGGAAGTAAATAGATAAGAAAGGAAGGGAAGGAAGTAAATAGATGAGGAAGAGAAAGGAAGGAAGTAAATAGATAAGAAAGAGGAAAGGGAAGGAAGTAAATAGATAAGAAAGAGGAAGGGAAGGGAAGAAAGTGAATAGATGAGGAAGGGGAAGGAACTGAATAAATAAGAAAGAGGAAGGGGAGGGAAGGAAGTAAATAGACGAGGAAGGGGAAGAGAAGAAAGTACATGGATAAGAAAGAGGAAAGGAAGGAAGCAAATAGATAAGAAAGAGGAAGGGGAAGGGAAGGAAGTAAATAGATGAGGAAGGGGAAGCGAAGGAAGTAAATAGATAAGAAAGAGGAAGGGGAGGGGAGGAAATAAATAGACGAGGAAGGGGAAGGGAAGGGGAAGGGAAGGGGAAGGGGAAGGGGAAGGGAAGGGGAAGGGAAGGGAAGGGGAAGGGGATGGGGAAGGAAGGAAGTAAATAGATGATGAAGGGAAGGAAAAGGAAAAGGAAAGGAAAGGGGGAAGGGAACTCTGATCTTTCTCTATTCTGTGCTGCAACAATTGCTCACTGACTCAACCCCGCCCCTTATTAAGTTTGCAGATAACACAAAGCAGATGCAAATATTTTAGGAGAGAGGATGAGTCCGAAAGATCCCAACATTCTTGAGCAACAGGTGGATGATGGTGGACCTGAAGAGGAGCACAGGACCTCCAAGGTCCCCTTCCAACTCCATGATTCCCTCATCTGGAAACGGGAGGGAGACACAGAGGGAGGGGGGAGTTGGGGCTGGGAGTGGCAGGTGTGAACGGGCAACTATCAGCCCTTTCAGGTACTCCTAAAGCTGCGTCTTCAAGAGGCAACTGGACTGTTTCTCTTTAACTGTTTTCAGGTTGTTTTTCAAGCTTGAAAATGTCCTGAAAAACAGCTTAAAATGGCCTAAAAACAGCCCCCAAAAGGCCTGAAAAACAGGCTGAAAATGGACTGAAAAATGCCCCCAAAACCAGCATCTGCACATCGGCCAGCTGGTCTTCCGGTTTCCAGCCCTCTAGCGTGCAGACATCCATGTTCCGTTTTGGGCACTCGGTGCCAAAAAGTTTCTCTATCACTGGTCAAGGTGTGTTTTTTTCCACTTGTTTTAGGCAGTTTTCAAAAGGAGATGAGGAAATTGTGTCTCCTCCCCCCCAAAAAACCAGAGAAAAGTTCTTTTTGGGAAAACGCTTCAGGTTTTCAACATTTGTCAACATTTGTCTTTGCCTTTGAACAAAGGTTCAGCTGTGCAGTGGATCATTTTTCTCCCCGTGATGCAATCAGGACGGGGGAATTTTGACCCATGTTTCTGAGAAAGATTTTTGAGGACAGGAACCTCCTCCCAGCACTGATATAGAAGAGAGAAACTGCAGGACACAGCATACCGACAAGAGGGAGAGAGGCTGGCAGACCTTTGGCTTGGAGAGAGATATAGGTAAGTGGGCTCTTTTTGGCTTTCTTCCCCCAGCTGAGTGTTGGTTTGGAATGAAAAGAAAGAAAGAAAGAAAGGAGGGAGGGAGGGAGGGAGGGAGGGAGGGAGGAAAGAGTGGAAGGGAGGAGGAAAGGAAGGAAAGAAAGAAGAAAGAGATAAAGAAGAAAGGAAGGATAAATAGAAAGAAGAAAGGAAGGAAGGAAACAGTGGGAAGGAGGCAGAAAGAAAGAAAGAAAGAAAGAAAGAAAGAAAGAAAGAAAGAAAGAGTGTGGGAATCAAAGTCTTGGAAGCTGCAAAAGACCATATTGCTTTGATTCCACTTCTTCCAAATTTCTAGTCCTTAAGATTTTCTAACGGAGAAAAAGAAATCCCAGACCCCATGCAAACACGTTTCATACTGAGGTGCACATTTTGGAAGAAAGAGAACGGCAAGAACAAGCAAACAAGGAATCGTGGCTAGGGGACCTGCGGCCGGGTGGTGTTCTTGGGGGTTTAAAAGAGAACGGAGGCAAGGAAGTGGATGGCAGGGTGGGAGGGAAGGGGGGAAGGAAGGAAGGATGGAAGGAAGGAAGGAAGGAAGGAAGGAAGGTGGAGAGAAGGAGGGAGAGAGGAAAAAAGAGAGAAAGGAGGAATGAAAAAAGGAGCAAGAGATGGAAGGAAGGAAAGTGAGAGGAGGAGGAGAGAAAGAGGGAAGGGAGGAATGAAAAAAGAAGTCAGGGATGGATGGATGGATGGATGGATGGATGGAAGGAAGGAGGAAGGAAGGAGAAATAGGGGAAAGTCAAGGAAAAGGAAGGGACAGAGGCAGGCTGGCAGGCAAGAAGGAAGGAAGGATTGAAGAATAGAGGGAGGTCAAGGAAAAGGAAGGGACAGAGGCAGGCAGGCAGGCAGCCTGGCAAGAAGGAAGGAAGGAAGGAAGGAAGGAAGGAAGGAAGGAAGGAAGGAAGGAAGGAAAGAGGAAAGGATTGAAGAATAGAGGGAGGTCAAGGAAAAGGAAGGGACAGAGGCAGGCAGGCAGCAAAGAAGGAAGGAAAGAAGGAAGGAAGGAAGGAAGGAAGGAAGGAAGGAAGGAAGGAAGGAAGGAAGGAAGGAAAGAGGAAAGGATTGAAGAATAGAGGGAGGTCAAGGAAAAGGAAGGGACAGAGGCAGGCAGGCAGCAAAGAAGGAAGGAAAGAAGTGAAAAGAGGAGAAGCGAAGGAAAGAGAAAGGGAAATAAAAGAGATGAATAACACTTTTAGTCCCGAGCCTCAGCCCATTCGGACCATCTTCTATTCCGAGCCCCTTAACAAATTTGGAAATAACAGAGTCGGGAGGGGCTGCAGATATTTCAGGAGAGCTCTCAACCCCCATTGAGCAACCGGGTGGCGAGGGTGGAATCAGCTGAAGGAAAAGTCAGTGCCACATCTGGGAACAGCAGGCAGAAACAGAGGAGGGGGCGGAGGGTTCCTGGCTGGGCCACATGTGAGAGGGAAGCTTAAGGTGTTGTCTCTCCCTTTTTCTCCCCATAGGATGAAGCCTTCAACTCCACCTCTTCTGATCGCCTGCCTTGTGATGTCCCTCAACAGCTACACCCAACAGGTCCCTCACTGCCTGCCCCTTCCTGTCTTAGAAAACACATTTTTTTTCTGCAACACTTCATCGCTCCGTGAATTTCCCACAGGCTTCCCCAGTGAAACCAAGAAAATCGTCGTTCAGTCCACCCAGATCTCCGACCTTGGCACGGAGGCCCTGCAGGGTCTTCCGGAGCTCCAGAACCTTTATCTGACCAACAACCAGTTGAAGACCCTGCCGGGTGGCCTCTTCCGTAACCTCCCACACCTTCACTCCCTGGATCTCTCCGGAAATCTCCTGGAAGATCTAGCTCCAGAGCTCTTCGCCAATGCAAGTAGCCTGGCCTACTTAGCCCTCAGTAGAAACCAACTGGCCGAACTGCGCCCATCCTGGTTCGAAACCTTGGAGGGCCTCAAGAACCTGCATCTCAAACACAATCAGCTGAAGGAGATCCCAGATTCTTGCTTCCATAAGCTGACCCTGCTGGTGGCCCTGGATCTCTCCTCCAACCTCCTCCGCTGCCTCTCTCCAGAGATGTTCAGAGGCCTCAAGGTTTTAGAGCTTTTAATTCTGGAAAACAACCCGATCCGGTCGATCGCTCCCAACACCTTCCGTGGGACTCCCACACTGTGGATCCTCTCGCTGAGGAACACCAGCCTGACCAACGTTCCGGCTGGGCTCTTTCGGTCCTTGAAGCATCTGGGACATTTGGTTCTCGCCGCCAATGAGATCACCTCTCTGGATTCTCCCTTGGTCAACGTGTCTTTTGCGCTCAAAATCGATCTCTCCGGGAACCCCTGGGCGTGTGACTGCCGCCTGCAGGCCCTCTTCAACTGGGCCCAGAAAGATGGCGTGGATTTGCTCTCCAAGGAGGACGTGGTCTGCGCTTTCCCCAAACGTTTGGAGGGTCAAGTTGCAACTTCGCTTAACGGATCCCAACTTTGTGCCTGCTAAAGTCTTCGAGACGGATCTTTTCCCAGCCTGCTCAGCTGGTGTGCTGCAAGATGGATGGACTTCAACCCCCAGAATTCCCAAGCCGGCATTCCTAGGCCAGCATACTTTCAGATGATTGGACCTCAGTTCCCAGAATCCACCAGCCACCATGTACGGATTTCTACTCCCAGAATTCCTAGGCCGGCATGTTTTCAGATGATTGGACTTCAGTTCCCAGAGTCCACCAGCCACCATGAATGGACTTCAACTCCCAGAATTTCTAGGCCGCCATGCTTTAAGATGATTGGACTTCAGTTCCCAGAATCCTCCTGCAGCCCGAGCTCCGTTTTCAGCTGGGACAACCTCCTGCAGGCTTCTGCCATGAAAACGAAGCACGGAAGGAGCACGCATGCTCCTCGCAACCTCTGTTTTTGCTGGCAAAGGCACCATGGGCCAGTCCTTCGCTATCTCCAGGGCAGCCCCGTAGGCCAGATATAAGCACCTCGTGGGCCAGATCCGGCCCCCGGGCCTTGTGTTTGGACACCCCTGTCCTAGAAGGTTGTTGAGGCCACTCACAGCTTTGTCTCTGTCCTCAGGGCCACCTGAGCGATGCTCCAGTTGTGCTTCAGTAGAGTTGAAGAAGCTTCTTGGAGAAGCGAAACGTCTTCAAAAGAAAAAACAAGGAAGTCCAGTTGCCCCCTGAAAAATTACCTTTGGGACAACCAGGTCCTGCATGATAGGAGAATCCCTACAGACTTTCAGTTTCACTTAGGTAAAGGTTCCCCTCCCACATATGTGCTCGTCATTCCCGACTCTAGGGGGCAGTGTTCATCTCCATTTCAAAGCCGAAGAGCCAGCCCTGTCCGAAGACATCCCCGTGGTCGTGTGGCCAGCATGACCAAACATTAGGTTGAAGGTTTAAGGTTTATTGAATTTATAGACCGCCCCCTCTCCCCGTAGGGACTCGGGGCGGTGTACAGACAGTTCATGTTCAAGACAACAAAACATAACATAGGACATCAAGCAAAACAACGCACACATACCGTCTGTGTATAAAACCCAAAACCAATTTAAATAATTAAAACAATTTTAAAAACCCGTTTAAAACCCCAATTTAAAATTTAAAAAGCCATCCAGGAAGGTTAGTAATAGATGTTCCCTGTAAATACAATTACAATTACAATTAGGCCAGGCCGGCTAATCAAAACAGGTGGGTCTTGAGTTTCTTGCGGAAGGAGCGGAGATCCGAGGTAGTTCTAATATCGGGGGGGCAGGTCGTTCCAGAGGGTTGGGCCCATCACAGAGAAGGCCCTATTCCTAGGCACCGCCCGCCCGCACTGTTTAGCGGAAGGTACCCGGAGGAGACCCTCTCTGTGAGAGCGGATTGGTCGCATTGAAGGTGCACAGAACACCGTTCCCTTCCCACCAAAGGTGGCTCCTATTTTTCTACTTGCATTTTTTACCTGCTTTCAAACTGCTAGGTTGGCAGAAGCTGGGACAAGTCACGGGAGCTCACTCCGTTACGCGGTGCTGGGGATTCGAACCGCCGAACTGCCGATCTTTCTGATCGACAAGCTCAGCATCTTAGCCACTGAGCCACCGCGTCCCCCGATACACTTAAGAACCGTACTAACTTATCAGCTGCAGTGATTCACTTAGCAACCGTGGCACGGCAGGTCGTAGAATAAAGGGAGGGAAGAGAGGGAGTTTACTTAAATTTGTTTAACAAACGAAATCCACTTAACCAACGTCTCACTTCTGCTTAGCAAAGCTGTTATTCAAAGACATCCCAATTGCTTCTCTTGCATATTGTTTGGTTTGGTTCCTTAATTATTTTCCTTGTCTCTCCCCACCCAACCTCGCTTTCTAATTGGGAAGAAAACAAACGAGCTACCCACCAATTGTTTCAGCTTGCAAATGGATGACAAAGGCACAAGTCCCTTGGAAGTTTTAAATTAAATCCAATTGTTTCAAAGATATTCGGCAATTGGCGGTGATTTAAACGAGCAATAAAACCCCAGCTAAAATAGCACTTGCTATCCCAAAGCGGTTTTTTCTTCTTCTTCTTCTTTTGGCATTTATTTGCTATCTGTTCCTTCCTTTAAATAATCCCTGCGAAATTGATGTAAACAGAAATAAAGGAAAATTAAGAACGAAGGGCAGGAGGAGGAGGGAAGGGAATACTGCAGGGAAATAAAATTGACAGAGGGAATTCGGGCCGTTGCAAATGCCGAAACTGGCGCGGGGACAAACTCAGTTGGCATCTAAGCTTGGCCCCTGCCGGAATCTTTAAAAACGTGATGCCAGGAAGATCGGATCCAAAAAGAAGACAGAGCTCCAGACTACAATTTTTACAAGGTTAAATCCGTTTCTGCTCCAGCTGACCACAGGAATATGTGGTGTTCCCAATGGGCAATTTGGAAAACCATACTGGGATGGTGTGGGAAGCCCCCCCCTTCCCCCCCCATCTCCCTTCCTCACTTCTAGGGAATGAAATATTTTGGGGAAATATTAAAAGAGGCAGAATGTTCTATTTCCCCAAAGGAGAAATGGAGAAACGTGTTTTTAGAAGCAGAAAGCTGCCCCAGATTTTGTGTGCCCAAAATGAAACACCTTCACCTCCAGCGATGGGATTAAAATTTACATCCTTCTTCTCCACCCAAATTGTAAGAACAACAACTACTACTACTACTTCTGCCTCTTCTTTTATTCTCCTCCTCCTTTTCCTTCCCTCTTCCCTCCCCTTTTCTCCTCCTCTCTCCCTCTTCTCTCTTCTTTTCCTTCTTTTCCTTCCCCTCCCTCTTCTCTTTCTTCTTATTCTCTTCCCCCTTCTTCTCCTTCCCCCTCCCTCTTCTCTCCTTGCTTCTCCTCCTCCTCCCTCTTCCCTCCCTTCTTTTTCTTCTCCTCCTTCCTTCTTCTCTCCCTCTCCCTCCTATTTCTCCTCCTTCCTTCTTCTCTCTCCTTTTCTTTCCCCCTCTTCTCTTTCTTATTCTCTTCCTCCTTCATCTCCTTCCCCCTCCCTCTTCTCTCCCTTCTTTTTCTTCTTTTCCTTCCCCTCCCTCTTCTCTTTCTTCTTATTCTCCTTTCTTCTCCTTCCCCCTCCCTCTTCTCTCCTTGCTTCTCCTCCTCCTACCTCTTCCCTCCCTTCTTTTTCTTCTCCTCCTCCTCCACCTTCCCCTTCCCTCTTCTCTCCCTCCCCTCCTCCTGTTTCTCCACCTTCCCTCTTCTCTCCCTTTTCTTTCCCCCTCCCTCTTCTCTTTCTTCTTCTCCTCCTCCTCCTTCCCCATCTCTTCTCTCCTTGCTTCTCCTCCTCCTACTACTACCTCTTCCCTCCCTTTTTCTTCTCCTCCTTCCCACTCCCTCTTCTCTCCCTCCTCCTCCTTTTTCTCCTCCTTCCCCATCCCTCTTCTCTCCTTTCTTCTTCTCCTCCTCTTTCCCTTTTCTCTCCCCTTTCTTTCCCCCTCCCTCCTCTCCCTTCTTTTTCTTCTTCTCTTCCTTCCCCCTCTCTTCACTTTCTTTTTATTCTCCTCCTCCTTCCCCCTCCCTCTTCTCTCCTTGCTTCTCCTCCTCCTTCTTCCCTCCCTTCTTTTTCTTCTCCTCGTTCTCCATCCCTTCTTTCTTCTTCTCCTCCTCTTTCCCTTTTCTCTTTTCTTTC
>NC_138548.1:7017086-7178202 GCF_964273705.1 Natrix helvetica
AAAGACTAGAGATTTAAAAACGAAACAGGAAAAATAGTTATTGAGTTTTGCCCCTTTTTGCGACCTTACTTGCCACAGTTGTTAAGCGAATCACTGCACTTGTGATATTAGTTATGCGGTTGTTAAGCGAATCTGGCTTCCTCGTTGACTTTGCTCGTCACAAGGTCGCAACGGGATCATGTGACCCTGGGACACTGCAACCATCGTAAATATGAGCCAGTTGCCAAGCGTCTGAATTATGACCTCAGGGATGCTGCAGTGATCCCAAGTGTGAAAAACTGTCATAAGTCACTTTTTTCAGTGCCGTTGTTGTAACTTTGAACGGCCATTAAATGAGTGGTTATAAATCACCTGTATTAGTTGCTTCTGATTCTTTTCTTTTGTACTATTCTCCTCATCGGTTTTGCTGTTTTAGTCTTCATTTAATTGTTGGCGTCGTCATTTAACGGCCCCATAATCCCTTGCGGGGTAGAATCCGGGCAACTGAATGGAGCTAGCTGAGTGTTTTGACTGGCCGGATGCTCTTCCTGTCACCAGAGCGGAATTCTATTCAACAAGTTATATTCTCAGTGTGCCCAGAGAGAGAAATGTCTGCCTCTACCTAGGATGGAACTCGTAGCCTCCTGATTGCAAGGCGACAGCTCTACCTCTAGGCCACCACGCCACTCTTCTTCATTTCATTGTTATGAGATGTTTTAACTCAGGGGTGTCCAAACTTGGCATGTTTAAGACTTGTGGACTTCAATTCCCAGAATTCCCCAGCCAGCAGAGCTGGCTGGGGAATTCTGGGAGTTGAAGTCCACAAGTCTTAAACTTGCCAAGTTTGGACACCCCTGTTTTAACTGTTCCCACAATTCTAAGGGATTCCTGGTGTGGACTCCCCTGCAAGATGTTATGGCAGCCATTCTCAAAACTTGGCAACTTAAAGGTATGTGGACTTCAATCCCCAGAATTCTCCATCCAGCATGTTGCCTGAAGCATTCTGGGAATTAAAGTTCACCCTTCTGAAAGTTGCCAAGGTTGGAAAACACTGTATTGAGGAGAGAGTTCAAGAGTCTTCCGTCAATGGTTGAAATGACCTTATTTTCTAGAAATGAGAAAATGGAGCGTTGCGCTTTAAAATATGCCGTATTTAAGGTCACGTTAAGGGACTGAGCTGGCTTAATAAGTAATATTTTCATTGCAACTTTTTATATGGATATATTTTTCTTCCTTCCTTCTCTCCATCTCCTCATTCTCCTCCCTTCTTCTCTTCCTCTTCTCCCTCCCTCTTCCTTCTCTTTCCTTTCCCCTCCTCCCTCTTCTTCTCCTTCTTCACTCTCCTCTTCTTCTCCTCCTTCTCTTTCTCTTCTTCTCCTCCCTCCCCCTCCTTTTTTTCTCCTCCTTTTCCACCCTTCTCTTCACTTCCTTTCCTCCTTCTTCTCATTCTTCTCTTTCTCTTCCTCACTCCCCTCTTCTCTTCCTCTTCTCCTTCTCCACCCTACTCCTCCTCTTCCTCTTCTCTTTCTCTTCCTTCCTCCCCTCTTCTCCTCCTCCTCTTCTCATTCTCCTCCTTTTCTTCCTCTTCTCTTCCTCTTCTTCTCCCCCTCCTCCTTCTCCACCCTCCTCTTCTCATTCTCCCCCTTCTCTTCCTCTTCTTCTCCCCCTTCTTCTCCACCCTCCTCCTCCTCTTCTCATTCTCCCCTTCTCTTCCTCTTCTTCTCCCCCTTCTTCTCCACCCTCCTCTTCTCATTCTCCTCCTCCTTTTCTTCCTCTTCTTCTCCCCCTTCTTCTCCACCCTCCTCCTCCTCTTCTCATTCTCCTCCTCCTTTTCTTCCTCTTCTCTTCCTCTTCTTCTCCCCCTCCTCTTCTCATTCTCCTCCTTCTCTTCCTCTTCTTCTTCCCCACTCTCCTCCTCCTCTTCTCATTCTCCTCCTCCTTCTCTTCCTCTCTCCTTCTCTTCCTCCCTCCCCCTCCTTCTCTTCCTCTTCTTCTCCCCCCTCTTCTTCTTCATCGTCTCATTCTTCTCTCTTTCTCCTCCTCCTCCTTTAGATCATTGCTGTCCTACATCTTTCGCTGATAACGTTTTAAAAACGAATAAGAAATAAAATACCATAGCAATCCTTTACCCTCCCATCCCCTAATTTTAAACCCTCTAAAAATCGGGCAGCTTCTTTTAACTCCCCTCTCTTCTGCTTTTCAGCATCACCCATGTCGTCGGAAGAAAAAGCAGAGAACCACTTGGTCCCTGATGGCCAGGATTTGGACCTGCAGGTAAGTTTTCTAGGCCTAGATTCTCCCTTCATTCCTAAAACCCTGATTGGTTTTAACTTGGATTTGCTGAATAAGTCATTGTTGTTCGGGTTATGGCGATGGTGTGGAAACCACAACGGTTGTGTGTCCATATCACATCCTAGAGCAGGGGGTCTCCAACCTTGGCACCTTTTAAGGCTTGTGGATTTCAATTCCCAGAATGTCCACATCACATCCTAGAGCCGTGAGAGCGAACCTATGGCATGCGTGCCGGAAGTGGCATACGGAGCCGTGTCACCTGTTCCACTTTGGGGTTTCTGGCACGCATGCATGCACAACGATCAGCTGTTTTTTACGCATGCAGCAGTCCCAGAAACTGGAAGAGCTGGTCTTCCGGTTTCCGTCTTGCGCATGTGCATTGCCAGCTGATCGCCAAGTGCGCCAGTAACCAGAAGACAAACTGGCCAGGGTGCGCATCCCCACTCGGCAGCTTCTCTTCCAGGGTGCACACGCTTCATTTTCGGAACTCGGGGCTGAAAAGGTTCGCCATCACTGACCCAGAGCAATCCTGGCAACATTTAAGACTTGTGGACATTTACGTAAGCTCAGAATTTGAGAGAGAATTTTTATAAGATGTTTTATAGATGGCACCTTGATCCAAAAAAATCTAGCGTGTATGTACCCGAACTTACAATCCAAATGCTGGAGATGTGATTGTGTTGATGCCACGTATTATCATATTTGGTGGGCTTGCAAAAAAGTTAAAGCATTCTGGATAAAAATATGGTGGATTATTCAAAATATTTTGAAAAAGAGGATAAAATTCTTGCCCCAGTTGTTTTTGTTAGGCATAGTTCCAGATTCTACTGTTGTAGAGACTAACTTGATTTTGAACTTAACGACGGCAGCGAGACTGTTGGTGGCGCAGTACTGGAAGAAGGAAGAGTTGCCCACTATCCAAGAATGGACGTTAAAAGTAGTTAATCTAGCTGAGATGGCCAAAATTTCAGCGTATTTGAAGGACCACTCCCATTAGCTGGCCTGGCCCATTTATAGTTCCATTTTTAACCTCCTGGCAAACATTTTATTCTGGGGTAGCTTTTTTAGGGGTAGTTTTTAATGTATCTCCAATTTTTAATTTTAACTATTATTGTACAGTTTATATGTCACCTCCTCCATCTATATTTATCTATATTTATTTATATTTATGTATTTATACTGTGTTTTAATATGACTGTACACCGCCCCGAGTCCCTTCTGGGAGAGGGCGCGGTTTATAAATTAAATAAAGTTAAGTTAAGATGAGAAATACAAGCTGGACTGGAGAAGATGGATTGACTATATTCAAAACAAATATCAGACTAAAAAGTTTCAATTAGCTTATGAATGAAGGCATAAGGAACATTACAATTTATTCAAAGTTAGTTTGAGAAAGGGGGAGTTAGCACAAGAATGGTTGAATGTCAAAATTAGTTAGCTTATGTTAGCATATGAATGTTAAATGATTATACCCTGAACATTGCTCTGGGAGGTCGGGGGGAGGGAGGGATGGAGGAGGGGTAGGGTTGGGGGGAGAGGGAGGGAAGGGAGAAAACAATTGTAAAACTTATTAAAACTTTAATAAATACATAAATAAAGACTTGTGGACTTCAACTCCCAGAGTTCTGGGAGTTGAGGTCCGGTCCACAAAGCTAGCTGAGGAATTCTGGGAATTGAAGTCCACAAATCTTAGTTGCAGAGGTTGGAGACCCCTGTCCTAGAGAACCCAACCAGCCATTTGATAACTTGGGGTCCAGTTGTGAAGTTTTGAGGTCTGGTGGGCAACTGGCGGCCGCCAAGCCTCACTCCGCCCCTCCAACTCAAGGCTGCCGGGATTGGCAGCCAATTTGTGCCGAATTCACCTGGAATTCTTTCCTTGCAGAACGTGATCAGTCGAGTGGCCAACCTTCCGTTGGTGAGCTCAACCTGCGACATGGTCTCCTCGGCCTATACCTCCACCATGGAGACGAGTCCCTACCTGAAGTCCGTCTGTGATGTAGCCGAGAAAGGGGTGAAGACCCTCACGGCAGCTGCCCTGTGTGGGGCCCAACCTCTGGTCACCAGACTGGAGCCTCAGAGTGAGTAAGAAGGCCGGAGCAATGTTTTGGGGAGGTGGCTGGAGTACATGGGCTCCAAAGTTGGGCACTGAAAAGGATGGCCCTGTTGGGGAGTGGCGAGGGGGTCCCGAAGCGGTGGGAGTCCTACATTGACCACACGGGATGGACTGGATGGCCTTTAAGTGTCCTTCCAGATTTTCCGCCCTAGGATTCTACGGTCGGGTTGCTTCACAAAATGATAGACCCCCCCTTCATTGGATGAGTCTGATTGTTGCTTATCCAAATGAAGGGGTGAAGCCGAGGAACAAAGGCTTCACTCAGGGCCGCCACCAAAGCGGAAAAAATTGTGTATTGTGATTGGCTGAACCGTTGGACAGTTCCCTATTGAAGGGCAGGCTGTCAAACAGACTCTTGCTGGGTTATTGCTTGTTGCAATAAAGAGTTTGAAGTCAAAGATCTGATTCTATCTCTTCTATTCGCCCACTACACAACACTGCCGACGAAGGTGAGATCAGAAGTATAACAACAAAAGGAGCTGATATCGATCCCCAGCCAGAGCGAACAAACGAGCCGCCGCAGCACCTCACTCTGAGTGACCATAACGTAATCAACAAACCACTGGCTTGCATCGGGCCTCTCGAGATGACTATGGTCACCCCACCCGCTCCATTCAACCCAGCCTCAGGAGACTGGGACTATTACATCGCCCAGTTCCAGTGCTTCTTAGAAGCCAGCGACCTCCTGGGTCTTTCTGATAACAGAAAGAAAGCACTCTTTCTGAGCTACTGCGGCTCAGAGATATTTGAGACAGCCCAGGCACTCCTGGCCCCCGCTGCCGTGCAGTCGGTGCCTTGGACTACACTGCAGAATACGCTCCGAACACATTACAAGCCCACACCACCAGTAATGGTCAGACGGCACGAATTCTATCGCCGAAACCAGGAAGAAGGTGAATCGATTAATGAATATATCGTCGCCCTGCGTGAGGCTGCGCTGCATTGTGAATTCCAGGAACCTGAAATCCTCCGAGACCGATTTGTCCTCGGGTTGAGGGATATAAACCTCCAAAGGTGCCTATTTGCCAAACCTAACCTTACGCTGCAGACAGCATTAGATGAGGCCAGAGCCGCGGAAATCTCAAACAAGTCTTGGGCGGCAATTCTAAAACCAACCAGTCCGCCATCTTCACGCAGAGCTGTTACCATGAACCAAGATCGAACCGAATATGAAGAATCGACCAACGAGGACAACAAAGTCTGCCTTCGATCAGTGAGAAAGAGGACCCCCAAAACAGAAGGGACACAGGTTGTATGCGCTGGCTGTGGTGGTAACCACTCAAGGTCAGCGTGCAGGTATAAAGACACCATCTGTAAGCGATGTGACAGGAAGGGGCATTTGGCGAGAGTCTGTCGCGCCAGCCAACCTGCCGCTTACTGCGAAAACCAGCCTGCCTACCAGCCTGGCCCCAAGAAGGTGCAGCCCCAGCAAGGAGAAGGACGCTATCTGGGGCCCAAGGACACATACCAGACCACCACCATACAATTGAGTTCGTCACTCGACAAGAAATTCCATGTCACAGTGCTCATTGAGGGCTCACCCTGCAGCATGGAAGTAGTCACTGGGTCGATTATGTCAGTTGTGTCCTGGGCCACTATTAGAAAACTAGTGCCAGGGCTCACCAAAAAACAGCTGAAGTACCAGCACATTCAATTAAAAAGCTATTCAGGGAGCTGCATCCCCGTCATAGGGATCGGGACATTCCAGGTGGCCTTCAATAGGTTTTCCGGGCCTTTGAAACTGACTATAGTGGACGGCACAGTGCCAAGTATACTTGGGCTTGACTGGTTCGCATCCCTAGGCCTGGAGATAACTGGCATCCATGACGTGCGAGAGGACAGCGTCGAGGAGCTGATCAAGGAATTCGCGGACGTATTCTACTAGAGTTTTGGCAAGTATAGGGGATGCCCATCTCCTTCAGCCTTGACCCCCTTAAGGATGAAGCCACACAGGGTCCTGTTTGCCTTACAGCCAAAAATAGACAGCCAATTAGATAAATTAATAGCACAGGGAGTTTTAGAGCTGGTGGACCACGCAAAGTGGGAAACACCCATAGTCACGCGGTCAAGCCAGACGGCTCGGTCTGCATCTGTGCAGACTACAAATGCACAATCAACAAGGTATTACAGCATAATGCCTATCCTGTGACTGTCATGCAATACCTATTACCCGTATTTATTTGAGTATAACGCGCGCACATGTATAACGCGCACCCCCTAATTTTTGATTAAAAATCGGTATAAAATTTTGTTTCACACCAAGCATTGTAATAGTAATGACTATTGCCGCCGGCGGGGCGGGAAGGGGGTGGAGGCGCGCCAGCTTTTGCTCTAGTCAAGACAAAATAAGACCAAACTCGCGGGAGGCATTGTAATGAGTAGGCGATTGCTGTATAGAGAAGAGGAAGAGCAGGCTAAAGGTCCAGCATAGAAGCAAAGCTGAAAGAGATCCTTGCGAGGCTCTGCAGGCTTCCTCGGAGTAAGGAAGGCAACAGCTCCCCTCACCCCCCAGAAAGCAGCGGGGCTCGTTGCGATGAAAAAGGCAGCCCTGATGCCGAGGAGAGCCTTGCAAGGAGGCAGAAAGGAAAAGCCCGAAAAGGCATCAAAAGAAGCGGGGGGAGCTTTGCCCGCCTGGTGGGCAGCCTGTGCGCGCCTGTTGCCAGCGTTCGGCGGCAGCAGCAGCGGCAATAGTCGGAGCGCCGCTGCTGCCGCCGAACGCTGGCAACAGGACCGCCGGAGCACCGCCTCTCCCAGGCACCGCCTTTGAAAATTCCTCGATGGCTGCCCACCAGGCGGGCGAAGCTCCCCCCGCTTCTTTTGGTCCCTTTTCGGGCTTTTCCTTTCCGCCTCCTTGCAAGGCTCTCCTTGACATCAGGGCTGCCTTTTTCATCGCGACGAGCCCCGCTGCTTTCTGGGGGGTGAGGGGAGCTGTTGCCTTCCTTACTCCGAGGAAGCCTGCAGAGCCTCGCAAGGATCTCTTTCGGCTTCGCTTCTATCCTGGACCTTCTGTAGGTAGAACAAGTGACGATTCCTTGGTTTAAACGGCGGCAGCAGCGGCGGGGAGACAAAGGAGGGGAAAGGCGGCAGGCAGCTGAGTTGCGACTATTGAGCACGGCGCGGCGCCGCCTGAGGCCGGGATCGAGGCTGCAGTCCGGAAATTTACAATTTACAATTCGCCACTGCCACCCCAGCCCAGCCCTCGTTTATAACGCGCACCCAAACTTTGACTTCTTTTTTGAGTATAAAATTTTGCGCGTTATACTCGAATAAATACGGTACCTTCCCTCAGCAAGGGAAAGACATTTACAAAATTAGATCTGGCACAAGTGTATCAACAGTTACCGGTGGGCAATGACACTGCAGAGGCTCAAACGATGGTAACCCACCAGGGGCCTTTAAATGCTGTAGGTTGCAATTCGGTGTAAGTGTAGCACCAGGGCTGTTCCAAAGCCTCATAGAATGCCTGCTATAAGGCATTCCAGGAGCAATGCCATATTTCAATGACGTCCTAATAACTTCTGGCAACAACAAGGAACTCATTGACTACTTAAAATTAGTCCTTAGTAGGTTCTAGGAGGTTTACAGTATGTTTCTTCCTCAGAAGGCGACAGTGGCCAAACCGCTGCAACGTCTTCTGGACAAAAATGCTAAATGGACCTGAAGCCGAAGGGAGGCCGACGCATTCGCAGCCGTTAAAAACCTTTTATCATTTCTTCTTTTTTTTATTTTAAAGGTTTTTTTATTATTTTAAAAGAAACAAAAACATACATAAAAAATATCAGTTACATATCTATTTAGCATGTCATTTGGTTGCAAACATTTGTGCATCACCGCTTTCAATTGCATATGGAATCGGTAGTTATCAGCCCAATATACGTTAGTACATTGATTATCATTGTAAATCATATATTCAACTTACTCTTATAATTCCTTCCATTTAGATATGTATTCTAAAGCAGTGTTTTTCAACCTTGGCCTTCCTGAAGATGCGTGGACTTCAACTCCCAGAATTCCCCAGCCAGCTTTGCTGGCTGGGGGATTCTGGGAGTTGAAGTCCACGCATCTTCAGGTAGGCCAAGGTTGAGAAACACTGTTCTAAAGATTAAATTCATATATATGCTATCTGTTACATCATTGTAAATCTATTAAATAATGACATATCTTTATGGTATCATCTATCTTATTTTGATATTTCTTGCAGTATATATAAAAAAGGATTCACCAACATATATTTGTATATCATTACTTTCAATTATATGTAAAATCATAAAATACCTATCAAATCTTTATAAATACATCTTTATCATTGTATCTCATATAAACAACTACAATTATTACTTCTTCATTTTAAACAAAATATTCTAAATATTCAATTCATATATATACCAGTATTCCATTACATTGTTATAAATCTATAAAATCTATATAAAAGTAATATGTCTTTATAATATCTCCTATCACATTCTATTATTACAATTCAAGATTATGGTAATTGTATTCATTGAGAAAACAAGTCCCAAATCTTATAAAATTGTTCATCTTCTTGTTCTCTGATTTCAAATGTCAGTTTACTCATTTCAGTACATTCCATTGTTTTTCGAATAACTTCCTCCTGTGTTGGTATTTTCTCATGTTTTCAATTTTTTGCAAATACAATTCTGTCTGCCGTTAAAATATTTACGATCAAATATTTCAAGTCTTTATTGTATGTATCTGGTATAATACCCAATAAAAGAGGCTTTGGTTTAAAGTCTATGCGTTTCTGTGTCATTTTTTCCAACCACATGTGGATTTTATTCCAATACCTTTTAGCTTCTGTGCAAGTCCACCACATGTGGTAGTATGATCCCGGTGCCTGATGACATTTCCCAGAATTCCCCAGCCAGCTGGGAGTTGAAGTCCACAAGTCTTAAAGTTCCCAAGTTTGGACACCTCTGTTTTAGCTTAACCTCTAGTAAATGTCCATATAGTTTTTAAATTACTTTTTCATCAGTACCTGTCAAACTTTCATCTAACTCAGTTTTTTTATCGTAAAAACCTTCCATTTGGCAATCTTTGTCATATCTAGATTGTATTTGCACATATGAAAACCCATTCATTTCTATTCCTTCCTGTTTCAGCTCTTGCATAGATTTGAGTTTACCCTCTGCATTCAAAATTTCACCATATCTAACCGTTTGTTCCTTTTTGTATATTATTTGATATGAAAAGGCTTCAATAGTTGATAGCCAGACTGGTATTTTTAAGTAATATTGTTTTTTAATCTTCTCCCAATTCAGTAACAAAGTTTCCCTTAAGTAATGTCTTCTGAAATAACCCTGTATTTTAGTACCTTTATATCATAAAAAAGCATGCCATCCCAACAATAAGTCATGTCCTTCTAGAATCAATAATCTAGAATTCCTTTGTGTTAACCACTCCTTAACCCACATCAAGCTAGTTGCCTGGTGATATAATTCCCAATTGGGTAGGCCCATACCTCCTCTTGATCTAGCACCTTGTAACTATTTTAATTTTATTCTTGCTTTTTTCCCCTGCCAAATGAACTTCAAAACTATTTTATTTAATTCGTCAAAAAAAAGTTTCCCTAGTCTAATAAGAATTGTCTGGAACAGATATAAAATTCTAGGTAAAATGTTCATTTTGATTGTAGAAATTCTCCCTATCATTGATAATTGTAAATTTTCCAATTTTCCGTGCACGCGGATGCCCTCAGCCGCTGCCAGCAACTGTGGAAGACCCAGTTCCCGTCCTCATTGAGGAGTGAGCCTCCAGCCCCATTGCAGCAATCAAAATTGCGAGACACTCTGCCAAGGACAAAACCTTGGCCCAAGTGCTAAGCTGGGTGGGAAGGGGGCCGGCCTAAGGGGCCAGTTGGAACGGACTTACAGCCATTTCACACTCGGCAACATGAGCTCTCCGCACAAAAAGATTGCATGCTATGGGGGGGAATCGGGTAATGGTATGTCCTAAACTAAGGGGACCAATATTAGAGGTGCATGTAACGCCATCCGAGCATCGTCCAGATGAAAGGACTAGCTAGAAGTTACATTGGATGGTCAAACATGGATAGGGACATAAAGCAGTGGGGAGACACGTGTACCAAATGTCAGGAACATAAACTAAAAACAACACACACACATACACACCCTAGATAGTAATACAAATCCTGAAAATCCGCCTACAGCAGACTCAAAACCGCTGCTACACGTATCTGGAGAACCAGGAGTCCGGCGGAGAGTCCTCGAAGGAATTGGTTCCAGGAGAGTCGGCCATGGCCAGGGCCGAATGCCAGAAGATTCCATTGGCCGACCCAAGAGCAGCAGCAGCAGACCTGACTGGTGGGCCACTCCCGCTGTTTCAGCTGAACTGCGCAGGTCGGGGCTCACCAACGCCTTGTCTACCTAAGCAACTACGTCGGTTAGCCGACTCCTGATTCGTCAATGCTGGGAGGGGTGTTGCATATTCAAATGAAGGAGTGGAATGAAGGCTTCACTCAGGTCTGCCACCAAAGTGGGGAAAATAGCGCATTGTGATTGGCTGAACTGTTTGACAGCTCCCTATAAAAGGGCAAGCTGTCAAACAGACTGTTGCTGGGTTAAATAATTTACTAAGACTATTATTCTTCCTTACTAGTATCTATCTCTTCCAACCACTAGATGGATACTAGTATCTATCTCTTCCAATAACCATGTTGCTTGTGCCTTTCGATGTATATTGTTTTTGTCTCCCGATACGATTTGATAGCTTATTAGTAACCTTTGACTATTACTAAGTGTGGTATCTTTTTATTCTTGATGAATGTATTTTTTTTATTCTTATGTACATCGAGAGCATACGCACCAAAGACAAATTCCTTTCTATTCTTCCAACACAACGAAAGCAGGAAAGATCGTAAAATGGGGCAAAACTCATCCTAAGAACAGACATTTTGGCCACAATTGTGGCCGAAAGTCAGTGGTGGTTTCGGATCCCGGTGCAACGGGGCCCAACATCCAACACATGGAGTGTGCGCGCATGCGTCCTTACCTCCTGCGACACCTCCGTGACATTCCAGTTCCTCGGCGGAGCGTCACGCAGGCGCTGTGGGCTCCATGCGCTCAAATACCGGTAAGGAGCACAGGTGGGCCCTCTGGAGCACCAGTTCGCCTGTACTGGGGCGTACTGGTTGTAACCCACCACTGCCGAAAGTTGAGCACTAACTGTATGTGTCTGCCTGCACATATTCAGGATGAGCGTTTCTGTGAATGTGTAAGAGAGGGAAAGCTACGCTGAGACATATGCACCGAAGACAAATTCCATGTGTGTCCAATCACACTTGGCCAATAAAATAATTCTATTCCTGCTCTGCTCTGTTCTAATTCTATTCTAATTCTTGTTCTGTTCTATTCTAATTCTATTCTATTCTGTTCTGTTCTTGTTGCAATAAAGATCTCACTGTGTCTCCCCATTACACAACACTGATCTTAATCTTGGAAACTTTTAAGACACGTGGACTTCAGCACCCAGAATTCCCCAGCCACGTAGACTTCATCTCCTGGAATTTCCCCAGTCAGCATACTGCCTGAGGAATTCTGGGAGTTGAAGTCCACATGTCTCCCAAGTAGCCAAGTTGAGAACTAGATGGCCTCTGATATTTCCTAGCCCTTCTGTTCTTGGCTTGTGCTGTTAGACTCTCTTAATCTTAAAATAGGCCATGCATACTTGATGAACTATTAATACAAATCTGATGCCCAGGCATCATTCAAGCCATCCGGAGGGCTAACACCTTGAAACACAAATTTTTGCAGCTGTGGTGGCTGGCGATGAAAAAATATAACCTCTGGGGAGCGCAGCAGAGCTGTTGATCTCGTGTGTTGCAGGTGTTTTAGTTTTTTTTTTAAGTATTCCCAAATAGTTTGAGAGATTTGGGGAGAAAAAAAAAAGGTCCATTCCTGAGAAAATCTTAGCGAGTTGAAGCTGTGTGGACTTCAACACCCAGAATTCCCCAGCAAGCATGCTGGCTATAGAATTCTGGGAGTTGAAGTTCAATCATGCCAGCTGGGGAATTCTGGGAGTTGAAGTCCCAGATGCTGGCTATAGAATTCTGGGAGTTGAAGTTCACTCATGCCAGCTGGGGAATTCTGGGAGTTGAAGTCCCCAGATGCTGGCTGTGGGTTTCTGGGAATTGAAGTCCATAGAGCTGGCTGTGGACTTCTGAGAGTTGAAATCCATAAATGCTGGCTAGGGAATTCTGGGAGTTGAAGTCCACAGAGACTAGCTGGGGAATTCTGAGTGTCCAAGTCCGCACATCTGAAAATTATCAAGATTTATAAACACTTCTTAGATCGGTAACGGGGATTGTATGAACTCAGCTGAGCCGTTGTTCTCTCTCTTTTCCCAGTTGCGACAGCCAGTGGGTATGCATGCAAAGGGCTGGATAAACTGGAAGAGAAGCTACCTATCCTGCAGCAGCCATCTGACAAGGTGAGTGACCTTTGGCCACAGGCGTTCTGAATTCATGATGAATCTCGTTTGCTTGGATCACGTCGCAGAGTCAACCTGCTCCCTCGACCGCGGATTGATCTCTGGGTGGTCTCCCATCCATCCTGGAGAAACCAAGATGGCAGGCAAACCCAGGATCTTTACAGGGAGTGGATCCCTGAGGCAGCTCTACTTTGGATCAAGTTTCCCCTTTGTGTTGCCCACCTTCCTGAGTGCAGAGAAGTTTCAGGCTTTTGCATCTGTATCCAACATTTTAGGGGATGTGGTGGCTCAGTGGCTAAGACCAGGGCCGGATTTTCCTATGGGCTAACTAGGCTTCAGCCTAGGGCCTCAAGATCAAGAGGGGCCTTTTATTTTTATTTATTATCCGTGCCACATTTTTTATAAAGGTTAGTACCAATTACAACATGTTTCATTTAATATATTGATATATATTACAGTAATGATGTATTTTATTATCTCTCATGTAATTTACAAACTTAAAAATGGGAGGTGAAAGGGCCCCATAAGTGGAATAGCCTAGGGCCGTGATGGCGAACCTATGGCACACGTGCCGGAAGTGGCACGCAGAACCATTTCTCCTGGCACACAGAGCCATCTCCAGTTCCTCTTCCGGGTTCGGGTGCAGCAGCCAGCTGGTCTTGACACGCATTGGCGTGCCAGAAAGCAGAAGAGGAGTCGCCCGGTGCGCATGCGCACGCTAGGAACGTGATCTTTTTGTTTCCAGGGTGCACATGCGTGTCGGCCATTTGGTGATCTGGTTCCTGGCACGCATGCACACCAAAAACCAGCAACAGGAAGAGCAACGGCCGCACGTGCCCAAAGACACAGAGAGGGGTTCCTGGCCATCGCTTCTTAGTAGAGCTGTGGTCGGGGCTTCCTTCCCTCCCCCGCCTGAGTGGGCTACTTGCATAGAAGCAACCGGGCAGCCACCGGCTGGAAGCAGCAGCACAACAGTCTCCGTTACCCGGGGCGAAGGGGTGGCGGTGGCGAGAACGGGCGACCGCCGCCCCTTTGTCTCTTCCCCAACAGCGGCTGTTGTGCTTCCGCTTCCAGCCGGGATGCTGGCGGAGGAGCTGCTGGCGGGGAGGCGAGCTACCTGCATAAAGACGCCGCCAAGGGTCTGGCAGAATATATCCCGGCTGGAAGCGGCAGCGCTCCAGACCGTGGATCCTCATCAGAGCTGCAGGCTGGAGCTCTGAAGAAGTCTGCTCAGGCGGGGGGGAGGGGAAGGAGGGACGCCTGAGACCGCCCGTCCTTGCCATTGCTACTCCTTTGCTGTTGCGCTGCTTCTTCCAGCCAGGATATATTCTGCCAGACCCTCGGTGGTGTCTTTATGCGGGTAGCTCTCCTCTCTGCCAGCATCCCGGCTGGAAGCAGAAGCGCAACAGCCGCTGTTGGGGAGAGGATGAAGGGGCGGTGGTCGCCCGTTGTCTCCACCGCCACCCCTTCGTCCCTGGTAACGGCAACTGTTGTGCTGCTGCTTCCAGCTGGGACACTGGATGAGCTGCTGGCAGGAAGGCAAGCTAACCGCATAAAGTTGCCGCCGAGGATCTGGCAGAATATATCCCGGCTGGAAGCGGCAGCGCTCCGGACCGCGGATCCTCATCAGAGCTGCAGGCTGGAGCTCTGAAGAGGTCTGCTCAGGTGGGGGGGGGAGGGACGCCTGGGACCGCCTGTCCTTGCCATCGCTACTCCTTTGCTGTTGCGCTGCTTCTTCCAGCCAGGATATATTCTGCCAGACCCTCGGTGGTGTCTTTATGCGGGTAGCTCACCTCTCCGCCAGCAGCTCCTCCGACAGCATCCCGGCTGGAAGCAGAAGTGCAACAGCCGCTGTTGGGGAGAGGATGAAGGGGCGGTGGTCGCCCGTTCTCTCCACCGCCACCCCTTCACCCCTGGTAACAGCAGCTGTTGCGCTGCTGCTTCTAGCCGGGACGCTGGATGAGCTGCTGGCAGGGAGGCGAGCTACCCCATAAAGACACCGCCAAGGGTCTGGCAGAATATATCCCGGCTGGAAGTAGCAGCGCTCCGGACTTCAGATCTTTATTAGAGCCGCGGGCTAGAGCCGTGCAAGCAGCCCGCTCGTGTGGGGAGGGAGGGAAACCCTTGCCCACGCTTGCCACTGCCGCCCCCTCACCCCCAGCGGTTGTCACAGTGCTGCTTCTGGTTGGGATGCTGGAGCAGCCAGAAGAAGGAGAAGCTGCCATGGGGGAGGTGGGCGGGGCAGACACCAATTGCAAATGCTTCTCCCCCAGTGCAGTACAAGAGACAGCAAAGAGCCTCGGGAGGGTGGGGGAGGCAGTTTTCACCCTCCTCAAGCTCCTTGAAAGCTTCTCGAGCCTGGGGAGGGTGAAAAACGGGTCTATCACTTGCCAAACGGGAGGGGTCACACGCATGCGCAGGGCGTGTTTGCACGCATGCGCAACGGGGGGTTGCGCACATAGCATTATGGGTATGGCACGCCTGCGTACGACCCCCCTGCGCTCCCCCCGCTTTTGGCACGGGGGGAGGTTCGCCATCGCTGGCCTAGGGCCTCTTTTCATCTAAATCCAGCCCTGGCTAAGACACAGAGCTTGTCAATCAGAAAGGTTGGCAGTTCGAATCCATTTTCTATAATTTTTTTTTCTCTTCATCACCTTAGCCTGCAGTTTTGGGTTTGCTAAAGTGGCTCACCCACCAGGAATTAAATCTTCCTCTAGATTTGCAAGATCATACCAGGTGGGACTAACGCTTTCCTGCCACAGCTGCCGATTTTGAAACAAGCCTCTATAATATTGCAATATTTCATTTCAAGCTAACTTCCTGGAAAGGGGGATTTCTCATTATAATCCGAATTTCTTTCTTAGAATACTAGCTGGATACCCATGCTTCCCTACGAAACTGTGTGATGGGGCTTGAATAATTGACACTTAAAGCTTGCAAAATGAACGAGTACCGTATTTTTCGGACTATAAGGCGCACCGGAGTATAAGACGCACCAAGATTTTGAAGAGGTAAATTTTTAAAAAAGGTTTTTTCTCTCCCTGGCTCCCAGGAGCACTCTGCAGGCCTCACAAACCCTCTTCACACCCCGTTTTTGTGAAAAGGGGACATACAGAGAGTTTGAGAGGTCTGCAAAGTGCTCCTGGGGCCCAGGGAGGGCAAAAAACGAGCCAAAAATGGCCCGTTTTTTGTGAAACCGGGGCATGCAGAGAGTTTGAAAGGCCTGCAGAGTGCTCCTAGGGGATGGGATGGGCAACCTTTTTTTTCAACTGAGCCAAATCTCGCCAAAACCACGATTGAAATTTACTTTGAGAGCCGCATTTTTAAAACCGAAAATACATAGGATGGTACACTGTTTTTAGTTTCAATAAGTTTTTATTGAGAATATTCTGCATGCAAGTATCCACATAGGTCGGGAGGATACAAATAACACAACTAATAAAACAAAAACTTTAGAACGATATTATTTATCGATAACGTTAAATTCCGTAAAATTTGCCTTACAATGTAGAGAAAATTACATCCTGACATTGACTGACAAAGTCACAACCACTAATGTGAACATTGGCCTTGCATTTCCTTGGATAGTTTGAGTAAGTCAGGTTTGTATGTTGTTGTTTTTAATTTCATCTCTCTCTCCCGCTTTCTTTCTTTTTTTCTTTTTCTTTCTCTCTCTCTCTCTGGCTCTTTGTCTCTCTCTCCCTCCCTCCCCCATCTCTGTCTCCCTCTGTCATTTTCTCTGGGTGTCTATCTATCTGTCTGTCTCTCTCTCTGTATCTCTGTCTCTCTCTCCTCCCTCCCCCATCTCTGTCACTCTGTGTGTGTGCGTGTCTGTCTGTCTCTCACTCACTCTGTGTGTGTGTGTGTGTGTGTCTGTCTCTCCCTCTGTCTCTCTCCCCTCCCTTCCTCTCTCTCTCTGTCACTCTGTGTATGTGGATGTGTCTGTCTCTCACTCATTCACTTAATCACTCACTCTGTGTGTGTCTCTCTCTCTGTCTGTCTATCTTTCTCTCCCTCCCTCCCCCTCTCTGTCTCTCTCTCTGTGTGTGTGTGTGTGTGTGCGCGCGTCTGTCAGTCTCTCTCTGATTCCCTCCCTCACTCCCTCTCTCTGTTCCTCTCTCTGTCTGTCTGTCTCATTCACACACACACACACACACACACACACACTGTGGTCACCTTGTTGAGTGTTCCAATCACATTTGAAACATTCAACAACTGGCCTGCATACCATAAATGCAGGCCAGTTGTTGAGTGTTTCAAATGTGATTGGAACACTCAACAAGGTGACCACAGTGTGTGTGTGTGTGTGTGTGTGTGTGTGAGTGAGACAGACAGACAGAGAGAGGAACAGAGAGAGGGAATCAGAGAGGGAATCAGAGAGAGACTGACAGAGCTGTACGCGCGCGCCTGTTTTCCACGTCGTGGAGCAGCGGCGAGATTCTGGGCGGCGAGCGATGATTCCGGGGGCCATCAGTGGGGGGGCAGGGTCTCCCCTCGCGTTCCTCATCTTCCCGGAGGGAAGCTTCTGCAAAAGCCGAATGACAAGTCTCCCAGGCTGTAATTTTCCGAGCTGTGCGCACGCGCCTGTTTTCCACGGCGTGGAGCAGCAGCAAGATTCTGCGTGGCGAGCGATGATTCCAGGGGCCATCCGGGAAGATGAGGAACGCGAGGGGAGACCCTGCCCCCCCACTGATGGGGGGGAGCGGGCGCCCGGTACACTGAAGAGCCGCATTAAAATGTGTAAAGAGCCGCATTTGGTTCGCGAGCCGCGGCTTGCCGACCACTGTCCTAGGGGATGGGATGGGCAAAAACAGCCCCGCTTTTCATTCGTTTTTGCCCTCCCCAACCCCCAGGAGCACTTTGCAGTCTCCCAAAAATGTCCATTTTTACAAAAAAAAAAACCGGATGCCCGGGGCGGGGTTTCAAGAGGCCAAAAATGCTGTATTCAGTGAATGATGCACCCAGATTTTCACCCTTTTTCTGGGGTGGGGGGGGATGTGCGTCTTATACTCCAAAAAATACGTTAATCGAAGCCACGATTTTCACAGGCGTCCATCAGGGGGAAACTGTTTTCGTACCCCTGATCTCTTCATCCCATCAGACTACCACTTTGAGTTCAAACGTCTACAATTTCTTGTTAAGGTGTTGCTATGCCATCACCATCAATAAGGCACACGGACAGGCTTTGAAAGTGGGCCGTGCCCATCTGACGAGTGACTCTTCCTCCCATCCTTCAACCAGGAGGATGAGGGACAATTCGTCCATCCGATGGCCGAATGGAAAGTCTATGCCAGGGATGGCGAAGCTTTTTTTCCCCTCGGGTGCCGAAAGCGCGCACATACCGGCACCCGTAATACAATGTCCTCCCCGCAGGTCCCGCCCCCACGCATATGCGTGCGACCCCCCCTATGCTCCCTTGCCCCCCACGCATATATGCGCTACCCCCATTGTGGTGCTAGTCGGCCGCCTTGAAGCCTTGTGGGACCAAAAACGGGGCGGGGGGGATGTGGGTCACACCCCCACCCTGTGTTTTGGTGCTACCAGGCCTCCCTGAAGCTGCACACACACATACACACGGTTTTTGGTCTGGGGAGGCTTCAGGGAGGCCTCCTAACACAAAAACTGGGCTGCGCTGCGCTGGGGTGGAGGCCCTACCCCCGCGTGCGGGCGTATCTCAGCAGAAAATCAGTTGGCCGGCGGGAGGCACATGCGCAGTGGAGCTGCCCTTGGCGATGCTCACGTGCCCCCAGAGATAGCTCCGTATGCCACCTGTGGCATGCGTGCCATAGTTCACCATCGTGGGTGTATGCTACACAACGTATTAGACTGGCTACATAGACAAAACAACCACAGTTGTTTCTGGGATTAAATGGCTTAAGCCCATCGATTTCATTGTTGTTAGTGTCTTCATCTGTAACATAATCTTAGCTTACTATCTCTAACGAAATAATAGTCACTTTTTAAGGTACCTGTATTTTTCAGAGTGTAAGACACACTTTTCCCCCCCACCCCCCCAAAAAAGTGAGTGAAAATCTGGGTGCGTCTTATACACTGAATACAACATTTTTGGCTTCCTGAAACCCCACCCCCTTCGCAAAAATGGATGTGCAGAGGGTTTGGGAGGCCTGAAAAGTGCCGGGGAGGGCAAAAATGAGTGAAAACGGGCTCGTTTTACCCAAAAACGGAGGCATTTTTGCCCTTCCCAGTCTCCAGGAGCACTGTGCAGCCCTCCACGCCCTCTACACATCCCGTTTTTGCAAAAAGCGGGCCTGTTTTTGTGAAAAACGGGCCTTTTTTTGCTCGTTTTTGCCCTCCCCAGCCCCAGGGAGCACTCTACAGCCCTCTCAAACTCTCTGATGCCCCGCTTTTCACAAAAAATGGGACTTGCAGAGGGTTTGTGAGGCCTGCAGAGTGCTCTTGGGGGCCGGGGAGGGAAAAAACTTTTTTTCTGTTTAAATTTGCCTCTTCAAAATCTTGGTGCGTCTTATACTCCAGCGCGCCTTATAGTCCGAAAAATACGGTACTCATTCATTTTGCAAGCTTTAAGTGTCAATTTATCAAGCCCCATCACACAGTTTCATAGGGAAGCATGGGTATCCAGCTAGCATTCTAAGAAAGCGTTTGGATTATAATGAGAAATCCCCCTTTCCTGGAAGTTAGCTTGAAATGAAATATTGCGAGATTTTAAAGGCTTGTTTCAAAATCGGCAGCTGTGGCAGGAAACCGTTGGGCGCACCTCGTATGATCTTGCAAATCTAGAGGAAGATCTAATTCCTGGTGGGCAACCAACTTCAGCAGAAACCCAAAACTGTAGGCTGTCAGGGTTCCAAATAGCATCCAAAAATAAATCAGAGTCCGAGGCAAAGGATTCCACAAAGTTCCAATTTATGAAGAGAGCCCTGTTGGCACATCTGGGAAAACCCGAATCTGAAAGCTTCCCAGTTTTCCCCACCCAGTTGAAAGTTCAAGATCTTGCCCCAACACCCACAAGTCCATCACTTAATCCAATCTTCCACTACAATTCTGGCAGCTTCCACCCATCCAGTTCCGGCCAGGTGCAGAGACAAAAGGATGACTTTGGCTTTCTAGAAAGAATGTTGTTATGGCTACATCTCATCTAACTCCATACAATCCACCTTCCCATTTTCCCACAATAGAAAAATGCATAGTAGAATAATAGAAAGTGTCGCAGTCCAAAGATCCAAAAGAAAAGATGGCTTGCCTGACCCTTAAGAGGACGAAGAAGAAGAAAAAGGAAAAGAAATAGAGAAGATAGATTGATTGATGTTATGGACCATGAAGTCAAAATGGACTCTCTTAACAACCACATTCAGGTAGTCCTCGACTTAATGACCGCACTGGAGCTGAAACTTTCTGTTGCTGAGCAAGAGATTTGAGAAGTGAGTTTTGCCCCATCTTGAGGCGTTTCTTGCTACATTTGTTAAGTGAATCCCTACAGTTGTTAAGTGAGTCACACGGTCGTGAAGCGAATCTGGCTTTCCCATGGACTTTGCTCATCAGAAGGTCGCAAAAGGGGATCGCGTGACACACACACACCGGGACACTGCAACGGTCATAAATATGAGTCAGTGGCCAAGCCATGTTGGCACATCCTGTGACCATGAGGATGCTGCAATGGTCGTAAGTGTGAAAAATGGTCATAAGTGGCTTTTTTCAGTGCTGTTATAACTTTGAACCATCACTAAAAGAACTCTTGTAAGTCGAGGACCACCTACATTCTAAAACCGAGCGAATTTTTAGAGACAAGGCTGCAACATTGCGATAAGATAGGATGAAATAGGAATTAGAATTGTTGGAAGGGACCTTAGAGGTCTTCTAGTCCAAGCCCCTGCTTAGGCAGGAAACCGTATACCGTTTCAGACAAATGGCTATCCAACAACTTCTCAAAGGCTTCCAGTGTTGGAGCATTCACAACTTCTGGAGGCAACTTCTGTTTCACTGGTTAATTGTTCTCATTATCTAACTGTTGTTTCTCCTTATTTCTAGGTTGCTTCTCTCCTTGATTAGTTTCCACCCATTGCTTCTTGTTCTGCCCTCAGGTGCCTTGGAGAATAGTTTGACTCCCTCTTCTTTGGGGCAGCCCCTGAGATATTGGAAGACTGCTATCATGTCTCCCCTAGTCCTTCTTTCTCTTAAGCTAAACATACCCAGTTCCTGCAACCGTTCTTCATGTTTTAGCCTCCAGTCCCCTAATTAGATTACAGATTAATAGAGTTGGAAGGCACCTTGTAGGTCATCTAGAACAACCCCCTGCTCAAGCAGGAGACCCTACACTATTTCCAACAGATGGCAGTCCAGTCTCTTCTTGAAAGCCTCCGGGGATGAAGCTCCCACAACTTCTGAAGGAAACTTCTGTTCCATGGGTTGATTGCTCTTACTGTCAGAAAATGTCTCCTTATTTCCAGGTTGAATCTCTCCTTGATTAGTTTCCATCCATTATTCCTTGTCTGGCCTTCAGATGCTTTGGAGAATAGCTTGACTCCCTCTTCTTTGTGGCAACCCCTGAGATATTGGAAGACTGCTATCATGTCTCCCCTGGTCCTTCTTTTCATTCAACTAGACATACCCAGTTCCTGCAACCGTTCTTCATATGTTTTAGTCTCCAGTCCCCTAATCCTCTTTGTTGCTCTTCTCTGCACTCTTTCTAGAGTCCCCACTTCTTTTCTACATCGTGGCGACCAGAACTAAATTCAATATTCCAAGTGTGGCCTCACCAAGGCTTTATAAAGTAGTATTAACACTTCCCATGATCTTGATTCCATCCCTCTGTTGATGCAGCCTAGAACTGTGTTGGCTTTTTTGGCAGCTGCTACACACAGCTGGCTCATATTTAAGTGATTCATCCACTAGGACTCCCAAGGTCCTTCTCACTGTTCATCTCCCCTTCCCAGGTGGTAGCAGACACCAAAGAATTGTTGTCCAACAAAATCACCGGAGCCCGAGATGCCGTTTCTAGCACCATCAACGGGGCAAAGGAAGCCGTGTCCAGTGGCGTGAGCGGGATGGTGGGCATGGCCAAGGGAGCCGTCCAGGGCAGCGTGGAGATGACCCGCTGTGTCGTGGCAGGAGGCGTGAACAGCGTGATGGGCTCCAGAGTGGGCGAGATGATCAGCGCCGGTATGGATACTATGCTGGACAAGTCCGAAGAATTGGTGGATTATTACCTCCCCATGACAGACAGAGAGCTGGGTGAGTGCTAATTTCTAATTATGCAGCTTCCCCTAATCCAGATGTTGTCAGGTTGTCCTCGACCTACGACCGCAATGGAGCCCCAAAATTTGGGTTTGCTAAGCAAGAGAAGTGGGTTTTTGCTCCGTTTTGCGACCTTTCTTGCCACTGTTGCTCAGTGAATGATTGTGGTTGTTGAGTGAGTTACACAGTTGCTCAGCGAATCAGGCGTCTCTTTTGACTTTGCTCCATTGAAGTTGCAAAAGGGGATTACAGGACCCCACGACCGTCATAAATATGAGCCAGATATACCGTATTTTTCGGAGTATAAGACGCATCTTTTTCCCTCAAAAAAGAGGCTGAAAATCTGGGTGTGTCTTACACACTGAATACAGCATTTCTTGGCCTCCTGAAACCCCGACCCTTCACCAAAATGGCTGTGCAGAGCCTCTAGGGAGCCTTTAGAGAGCTCCTGGGGGCTGGGGAGCGCAGAAATGAGCAAAAAATGGGTCATTTTTTGCTCAATTTTTGCCCTCCCAGCCCCCAGGAGCACTCTATAAGCTTCCTAATGCCATTCTTTTGACAAAAACGGGCCCGTTTTCACAAAAAAGGGCTGTTTTTTGCTTGTTTTTGGCCCCCCTATGCCCCCCAGGAACACTCTATAAGCCTCCTAAGGGCTATTAATGTCCTTTTGGGGGGGGGAAACGGGCCCGTTTTCACAAAAAACGGGCCATTTTGGGGAGGTCTGCAGAGTGCAAAAACTTTTTTTCTTTAAATTTGCCTCTTCAAAACCTTGGTGCTTCTTATACTCCGAAAAATACGGTAGATGACAGATAGAGACAGATGACAGACAGACAGACAGACAGAAAATTAGGTGTGTAGATTGATTGGTTGATGGATTGAAGATAAGAGACGGACGGATGGATGGATGATAGCAATTGTACTTATATACCGCTGTACAGTGCTTTACAGGCCTCTCTAAGCGGCTTACAGAGTCAGCCTCTTGCCTCAGACGGAAGGCTGAGTCGTCCTTGAGCCAGTGAAAATCGAACCCCTGGCAGTCAGCAGAATTAGCCTGCAATACTGTATTCTAACCACTGTGCCACCAGAGCTCTTAAGTACCTTTTCGAATGGTCACTAAGGGGCCGGTCGTACGTCGAGGACTACCTGTACTTCTACTGTGAACCTCCCGGCTATGCGGTGTTGTCTTCTTTCTCTTCCAGCTGAACTGGCCACCTCCGTCGAGGGCTTCGGAATCGGCCCGGTGAGGCGGCAGAAGAACTATTTTGTGCGCCTGGGGGCCTTGTCCGGCAAACTTCGCTACCGCGTCTTCCCGCATTTCCTGGCAAGGTTGAAAGATGCCAAGGAGGGCACTCAAGATGCAATGGGCCAGCTCCACCAAACTTTAGTCCTGGTAAGCCAGGGGTGTCCAAAGTTGGCAACTTTAAGACTTGTGGACTTCAACTCCCAGAATTCCCCAGCCAGCTCTGCTGGGAGTTGAAGTCCACAAGTCTTAAAGTTGCCAACTTTGGACACCCCTGTGGTAAGCAAAACCTTCCTCAGACAGCTTTTCTCCAGAGGTTGTGGGTGCCTCCATCACTGGAGGTTTTTAAGAAGAGACTGGACGGCCACTTGTCTGAAATGATATAGGGTCTCCTGCTTGAGCGGGGGGCTGGACTAGATGACCTCCAAGGTCCCTTCCAACTCTGTTATTCTATAATCCCAGATCAGTGGGAAAGCTTGCCCATTTGCGGTTGCCCCATCACTGGAGGCTTTTAAGAAGAGACTGGACGGTTGTGATGTCATATGGCAGGGGCCACACATTCTTAACTCCCATTGGCCGTCTTGCTGTGATGTCACAGGGAAGGTATCATGCATTCTTAACTCCCATTCGCTCATTTGTTGTGATGTCACAGGACAGCTATGATACATTTTTAATTCTCATTGGCTGATGTGATGTCACAGGGCAGGGACCACACATTCTTAACTCCCATTGGCCGTCTTGCCGTGATGTCACAGGGCAGGTATCACGCTTTCTTAACTCCCATTCGCTCATTTGTTGTGATGTCACAGGACAGCTATGATACATTTTTAATTCCCATTGGCTGCTGTTGTGATGACACAGGGCAGGGAACCACACATTCTTATCTCCTATTGGCTGACTTGCTGTGATGTCACAGGGCAGGTATCACACATTCTTAACTCTCATGGACTGACCTGTGATATCATTGTGTTGGCATCACATATTCTAGGTTGCAAGCTTCCGAGGTGGGATGTAGACTAAACCAGTATCGTTTCTTGGAGGGAAACAAGAGGCCCGTTTGTCAAGATCAGGGGTGTCCAAACTTGGGAACTTTAAGACTTGTGGACTTCAACTCCCAGAATTCCATTCTGGGAGTTGAAGTCCACAAGTCTTAAAGTTCCCAAGTTTGGACACCCCTGGTCAAGATATACAAACTATTTCAAGAGCAAAACAAGTCACCTTCAAAACTGCTCATTCCAACTTCCTGGAGAGCTTTAGTACTATTCAAACTATGTGTCGGAAACCTCCCGATAAGTTTAAAACATTGTTTTTCAAAGTTGGCAGCTTTAAGATGTGTGGACTTCAACTCCCAGAATTCCCCAGCTGGGTTGAATGCTCATTGCTCAGGATTTTGCACGGAAGATTTTTGGTAAACAAAGTTTTGGGCAGCTTCTCCCATCTCTCTTGCTTTTTGCCCTCTGTTAGATTGAACATGTCAAACACGGGGTGGGCCAGAGCCTGCAGAATGGCCAAGAAAAGCTCCATCAGATGTGGCTGGTCTGGAGCCAAAGGCATCCTGGGAACTGCAAGCCACTGTATTCATCAGCACAGCCAGAGGTAACACTGCAGTTTTTTCTCACCTGTATGGGGCCAGATTCAATCCTTTTATTTTTATTTTGTTTTGTTTTATTATATTACTTTATTTTATTTTATTATTATTGTTTTATTTTTATTACTTTACTTTCATTATTTTATTTTTTATTATTTTGCTTTATTTATTTATTTATTGTTTTACTTTATTATTCTTTTATTTCACTATCATTTTAATTTATTTTATTGGTTTTTATTATTTTGTTTTTTATTATTTTACTTTAATTTACTTTATTGGTTTTTATTATTTTGTTTTTTATTATTTTATTAATTATTTATTTATTCATTTATTTTTCATTTTGTTTTATTATTTAATTTTTATTTTTTAATTTATTATTATTTATTTTATTGGTTTTTGTTTCGTTTCCTTGATTTATTTTTAGTTTATTATTTTAATTTTAATTTTTATCCTGCTTTGTTTTGTTATTTTTATTGTTTACTTTATTATTTTTATTTGTTTTGCTTTATTAATTTATTTTATTGGTTTTCTTTTATTTTTCATTATTGGGTTTTGTTTTAATTATTTTATGTTTCTTTTTCATTATTGGGTTTTGTTTTATTATTTTATGTTTATTACTTTGTTTTATTTATTTTTCTGTGAACAAATTTCTTGGAGTTCCGGTTCCGGCGGCGGCGGCGACGGGCAGCTCTTTGCCCGCTCCGGCTCCCCGGTGGGCTTCCCCACTCCTTGGGGGGCACAGGACACCCCGCAGAGGGGTCCTGCCGGAGGGGCGGCATCGCGGAGGTCTCCTGCAGCGGCGGCAGCCGGCGGGAGCTCTCTAGCGCGCCCAAGGCACCGGGGAGCAAGCTCGGAGGGCGCATCGCGTTTCCACGCCTCGCGCCTCGCTACAAGCCGACTGGAGAATGCTACAATTGAAGGAAGCAGCTGCGGTGCGGTGAGGTTGCCTCTCTCTCCATCCCTTACTTTGCATGAAGATTTGATTCAGCTTTTAAAACTTTAAAATAACTTTCGGAGCATTTTGGAGGTGCGGCTGGAGGGAGGGGGGTTTCCCCCCCCCCCCTTGGACAAGCGGCAAGAAACAATTTTGCTCTCAGCCCCCGGGGAAGGAGGAGGGGGGAGAGCCAACGAATGAAGCCTCACTTAGGCTGAGATGATTTTCCTTTCAATTTAATTTTACATATTACAATGATTTGAGGACTTTTGGAACTTTTTAAAACTTTGTTACGCCTCTGTGCCCAAAACTGGCAGGGCAAGATGGCACACTTCCGTTGTCTTTATGAACTCTGAAACCTGACTCCACCTTTAAAATTCAGGCTTCCGGTCTTTGTCTCCGTGTCTCCCAGAGGAACCTCTTGTGGATTGGTATTTTTTTAACCTTCTAGGGGAAATTTTCTATCTATTGCCAGACTTATTGGAGAGATTCTCTTCTGCCTGGTTATTCTGCTCCCGGATTCACCTGGCTACCCTTCTTTTCTAACTGCTTACTTCATATTTGGACTGAACTTTTAACGTTATAAAGGATGGCATCTAAAAGACCCCCTCCTGGAAAACCTGGCTTTGCCACCTCTGCTCCAACATCTGCAACATCCAGTCCAGCCACACAGTCAAAGATAACAGAACTGATGCAACATAAGATTACAGAGATGGACTTTCAACAAATGCTTCAACAAATTCTACAGGGCCAGGAGGAAATCAAGAAACAGTTAAGGGAAATGAAAGATGAAATTAAAGAAAATCAAGCCCAAATATATAAGAACTCACAAAGACTGAATCTTGTGGAAGGGGGGGTGGAGGAGGTGAGGGGGGGGGTGGAAGCTGTGCAGAAAGGGAACAAAGATCTTGACATCCAACAGATGAAATTAGAATTTGAGAGAATGTCCTATTATCTTAGATTTCAAAATGTTATAGAAGAAGATGGGGAAAATATAAGGGACATCATGACAAACATTCTGGCTGACTATACACACAAAGAAAAACAACAGATGGGGTGGGATATAGATCTGGTTTATAGAGTGAACTCAGCTTATGCTAGAACACACAATGTACCCAGGGAGGTTCACATTAAATTCCTTAGAAAAACCACAAGAGATGAAATTCTGGGTGTACAAAGGGGGCAAGCATTGACATATCATGATATGGAGATAACCATTCTGAAGCAGATCCCTAAGAAGATTAGAGAAAAAAGAAAAAATTATTCGCAATTAGCGAATAAATTATACCAGAAAGGGGTGTGGTTTAGATGGTTGATGCCTGAAGGTATGCTGATATTCTGGGAGGAGACAAGAATCAGAATTAATTCATCCATAGAGGCGCAGGCCTTTATGGAAAAAAATAAAACACTCCTAGAGAAACCACCAGACACTACAACGGACACGCAGGACACGGGAGGGGCCAGAGCTCTGCCAGTGGAGGGAGATGGGGCAATAGCAAGAAGACTCAGATCACAGAAATAAATATGAAAATCATATTATTATAAATTGACCGAAAGTGAAAATGGAATTATATTTGGATTTTATATTGTAATGTTTAATTTGATTGAATTTAATAATAGAACTAATATGCTGATTATAATCAATTATATACTAATGCATTATATATAAATGTACGCTATGGGTATGGAGGGAGGGGGGCCTCACACACTTTGCAACTGCCAAAATTTGTATACCTGTCCATTTACCCTTTTCCCTATAAATTTTGAAAAACCAATAAAATTTTATTACGAGAAAACAAATTTCTTCACCGAGTACTAAACCTACATTAAACCAATAGCATCCTGCAACATGCTAAGCCACGGTCTGTAAACCATGGTGGCTGTAATCCCCCAGCACTCCAAGTCACAGACCGGCATACAGGAGTTTGGTGATGCGTAGCCACCAGAGCTCTGTTTTCGGCTGCAACGGCCTCCTGCAGCCCTCTACTGGCGAAAACGGAACTCAGGGATGCCACGTGTGGGGTGCCAGGCTCCATTTTTGTTCACAACGGCCCCCTGAGCCATCTGCCAGAGAAAACGCAGCCCGAGGAGGCTGAGCGCAGCCCACTTGGGTTCCATTTTTGGCTGCTGCAGCCCTCTGGCAGAGCTCCATTTGCACCGGCAGAGGGCTGCAGCAGGCCGTCGCAGCCAAAAACGGAGACTCGACAAGTGACGTCAAGCTGGCCCACCCCAGTCCCCCGAGGTCAAACACAACCCTAATGGGGCCCTCAATGAAATCGAGTTTGACACCCCTGGTTCGAGGGCATCTCTTCCTTCAACTTCCTAAGCACCTTTTCTGATGCTGTTTTCCAGGTCGAGTCCCGGACGCTGGCCATGTTTCGTGGGCTGATTCAACAGGTGCAGCTTTCCTATATGACCCTTATGTCCCAGCTCCGGGGTCTGCCCACCGGCATCCAAGACAAAGCCAAGTTGATCTGGTACATGTTGGAGGAACTCAGCATATCCTTCAAGGCCGTCGGTTCCTTCCAAGAGGTGCCCTCCGCCACTTTGGCTCAGAGCTGCCAACGGATCGTCAAAGCCCGGGGTTCGGTGGACGAGATCGTTGACTACGTGGTGCAGAACGTTCCCCTGCCTTGGGTGGTGGGGCCTTTCGCCCCCAGCTTGGTGGAACTGCCTTACGACTCCAGCATGGAGGTGACCGAGGAAGGAGAAGACCCCAGACCCAAATTCGCTGCGGGGCCCACGATGAGTGCAGAAAGAAACGCTAATTTGGAGAATTGTAGGAGACGTCATTTGAGCAGCTGAAAAACTAAAAAAATATATAGAGTTTTATCAGGAATGTGGATTTCAGAAAGCTTGTCTTATCTACTCTCGGTTGTGCCTTTAGAAGAAAATTTCTCCTCCTCGGGCCCTTTCAGATACAGGCAGTCCTCGACATACGACCGCAGTGGATCCCAGAATTTATGTTCCTAAGTGAGAAATTCGTTCAGCAAGTTTACGGCTTTCCTCGCCACATTTTGTTAAGGAGAAAGCAGGGCAGTTGTTAAATTAGTAACACGGTCGCTAAGTGAATCTGGCTTCCCCGTTGATTTCCTTATTGGAAGGTCGCAAAAAGGGGAATCATGCGACACTCCTGGGAACACTACAACGGTCATAAATATGAACCGGTTGGAAAGCATCTGAATTTTGGCCACGTGACCACGGGGATGTTTCTGTGGCCGTAAGTGTGAAAAAATGGTCATAACTCACTGTTGTGCTGTTCGAACAGTCACTCAATGCAATGTTGTAAGTCGAAGACTACCTGTAGATGGACTTCAACTCCCAGAATTCCCCAGCCCGCAGGCAATTCTGGGAGTTGAAGTCCACCCATTTGAAAGAGACCGAGGTTAACAAACGCCGCAAGCTTAGACTACCGTATCAATGGGAGAATCAAAATAGCCAAGACGGTCCTATTCTGACTCAGGCTTCCTTAACAAGCAAGAAGCAGAGTCCTGGTCAAGCAAAACCCCTTTTATTTTCACGACTGGATTCCTTTCATTCACAGTCAGCAAGGTTTAGCAAACAGTCTTTCCCAGGAATGTTTCTCAACACGAACCTTATCTCGCTTGGAGAGCTGCCAGATAACTAGTTTCCAAACGCAGGAGGGCCAGGCAAAATTTGGCACAGTCTCTCTTATAGTCACAAACAGAACTTTTCACTCTTGAAACAACCAAAGGAACGGATTGTTTCCTGCAAAAGCCCCCTCCCCGTTCACTACTCTTTTGTTTCCTATGGGAGGGGCCAATCAACTCCAAGGTTTTACTCCCAAATTGAACCTGCTTTCTGAGTTGTTCTTGTCTTCTGGCAGCTCTGCGCATGCGCACACTGGGAACAGGCTCCAGCTGTTCCTCTGCTGTCTATCTCCCTCTCTGCCTCCGATGCAGAGCCTTCGTCTGAGCTTTCCTCAGCCCCCCAGGACTGGCCCATGTTCCTCCCCAACCTCCTCACTCTCCGACTCTGCTGGCTGCCAGTGGGCCGCAACAGGTGCCTTGAATGTTTTATAAAAGGGCTGTGGGCTTAAATCTGGGCCCGAGCAGCCATCTTTGTTGTTTCACTGTACCCTCTCTGCAGGCAGCCCTGCAACCATCCTATCGAATTGAATAAAGTGATTTTCTTGCAACATAATCTTGATTGAGCCAAGCCAGAGGCATTAAAAGTCTCTCCCAATTGTTAACTATCTTCTTATTTATAGAAGAAATCAGTCTAACCTGCGACCCTGGGCTTTCCTTGTGGCTTCTTTTCTAACCCGACCCTGCCTATCTTCTGAGCTCACAAGGAGACAAAGAATACGTGACCGGAAATTCACAAAATTCCTGCTGAATGGTTTGTTTGAACGCATGCAAAAGATCTGGTTGCATAGGCAAGCATCCCTCAGGGGTGGTTTACTTAGCATTTTGGCCCATTGCAGGGGGTTGGGCTAGATGATCCTTGGGTGCCCCTCCCATGTTCACTTAGGATCACAAGTGAGCCCCACGTTTCCGTTGCTAAGCAAGGCAGTTATGTGAATTGCACCCCATTTTACAACAGGTTTTTTTGGTCACAGTGACTAAGCAATCCGCTGCGGTTGTTAAGTGAATCATGAGGTTGTTAAGTGAGTCTGACTTCCACCATTGACTGGGAAGGTCACCAATGGGGGTTGCATGACCCCAGGGCACTGCACATCCATGCCAGTTGCCAAATAACCAAATTTTGATCACGTGACCATGGTGGTGCTGCAACGGTCATAAGTGTGAAAAAAGGGTCATAAGTCACTTTTTTCAGTGCTGTTGCTTTGAACCGTCACTAAACGGATGTCTGTAAGTCAAGGACCACCGGTATACATAAGGTCTAGATGATCCTTGGGGGGGGGGCTGTCTCTTCTAACTTCATACAGCTAGTCCTCGACTTACGACAGTTCATTTAGTGACCATTCAAAGTTACAACGCCACTGAAAAAAGTGACTTATGGTCGTTTTTCACACTTACAACCATTGATGCATTCCCATAGTCAACACGATCCAAATTTAGGCATTTGGCAACTGGTTCATACTGGTGACCGTGGCTGTGTCCCAGGGTCATGTGATCCCCCTTTGCGACCTGACGGGGAAGCCAGATTCACTTAACAACCAAGTTGCTTTAACATCTGCAGTGATTCACTTAACTGGCAAGAAAGGTGATAAAATGGGGCAAAACTCACTGAAACGTCTCACTTAACAACAGTGTCAGGGTTCCAAGAAACGCCCCCAACGAAAGAAGACTCCGAGGCTTGAGTTTCCTCAAAGTTCCAATTTATTTAGAGAGCCATGTTGGCACATCTGGGAAAACCCGAATCTGAAAGCTTCCAGGTTTTCCCCACCCAGTTGAAAGTTCAAGATCTTGCCCCCACAGCCACAAGTTCACCACATGGTCCAATCTTCCACTGCCATGAAGGAAGATTCCTCCCATCCACATCCGTTCGGGTGCAGGGAAAAAAGTGACCTTGACTTTCGGAGAAAGAATGTTGTTATGGCTACACATCACCCATTCTTTGTATAATCCCCCCCTCCCATTCTCCCACAGTAGAAAGTGTGGCCACCCTGAAATCCAAAAAGTAAAAGATGGCTTCCAGGCCTGACAAACAGAAATTTTTGGTCGTAAGTTGAGGACTACCTGTATTTCTAGGATATAATTATCTTGCGCCTATTTCCGGCCCAGTGGTTGAAATTCTAAGTCATGACAATGTCAAAATGGCTCACTTAGGTTGCAAAGGCGGACATTTTACAACAAAAATAAATAAACACTCCTCACCCTTATAACCACAACTGAGCCCGGAACGTACGTTGCAAAGTGAAAAAAATTTTAAGCCACTTTTGGCCCATTTTGCAACTTTTCCTGCCACTTTTGTTAAGTGAATCACTGCAGTTTTTTAAATTAGTCACACGGCCGTTAAGTGAACCCAACTTCCCCATTGAGTTTGCTTGTCAGGTGGTCGCAAAGGGGGGGGGGGGGAGGATCACATCACCCCGGGACGCTGCAACCGTCATAAGTGTGAGTCGGTTGCCAAGTGTCTGAATATAAATCGCGTGACCAGAGGGACGCTACAATGGTCGTAAGTGTGAAAGACGGCCTAAGTCACTTTTTTCAGTGCCGTCGTAACTTTGAAGGGTCACTAAATGAACCGCTGTAAGTCGAGGATTACCTGCATTTTGAAAAATGTATCAGGACTGAGGTAAATGTGAGGCATAAATCTCTGAAAGCAAAAAAAAAAAAAAACCAGCCGGAGAAAAAGTCTTTGGAAATATTCCCACATATATATTTCATATATAACCAATTTCCAGTTCTTTCAAGAAAGAGTGGATGGATGTGATGAATGCTTCCAATACAGTATATACAGCGATGTATGAATTAATCTTCTAATATTCTTCAGTAAATGAATACGATAAAGAATATCCCGAGATCTTCAAAAAAAAATGCAGAGCTGGGCAGAAACGTCTCTTCCCCTTGCTGAATGCAAAAGAGATGGAAAGAGGTAGAAGAAGCGGGATTTGGTAGACCGAGAAGAAGGGGAAAGAATGAGGGAGGGAAGGAAAACAAAAGGAAGAAAAATAGACCCCCTCTGGCTCCCCATTTAACATGTGGGGAGATCCTGACCAGGGAAAGATTATTCCATAGTTTAGCGCAATGAACTGATCATCATAGAGGTGGAAAGAAATGGACCAGTTTGGCCTATTGGTGAAGGCGCCCGGTTAGAAAGGGGGAGATGGGGAGTTCTAGTTCTGCCTTAGGCATAAAAGCTGGCTGGGGGACTTTGGGCCAATCACCAGGAGCCTGGGAGTTCTGGTCCTGCCTTAGGTGTGAAAGGCAGCTGGGTGACTTTGGGACAGTCGCCAGGATATTGGGAGTTCTAGTCCTGCCTTAGGCATGAGAGATAGCTGGGTGATTTTGGGCCAATCACCAGGAGACAGATTTCTAGTTTTGTCTTAGCATGAAAGCCAGCTGGGTGACTGGGCCCATCACTAGGAGACTGGGAGTTCTAGCCCTGCCTTAGGAATGAGGCAGCTGGGTAACTTTGAGCCAATCAGTAGGAGACTGGGAGTTCTAGCCCTGCCTTAGGAATGAGAGGCAGCTGGGTGACTTTGGGTCAATCACTAGGAGACTGGAAGTTCTAGCCCTGCCTTAGGAATGAGAGGCAGCTGGGTGACTTTGCACCAATCACTAGGAGACTGGGAATTCTAGCCCTGCCTTAGGAATGAGAGGCAGCTGGGTGACTTTGCGCCTATCACTAGGAGACTGGGAGTTCTAGCCCTGCCTTAGGAATGAGAGGCAGCTGGGTGACTTTGGGTCAATCACTAGGAGACTGGGAGTTCTAGCCCTGCCTTAGGAATGAGAGGCAACTGGGTGACTTTGGGTCAATCACTAGGAGACTGGGAGTTCTAGCCCTGCCTTAGGAATGAGAGGCAGCTGGGTGACTTTGCGCCAATCACTAGGAGACTGGGAGTTCTAGCCCTGCCTTAGGAATGAGAGGCAACTGGGTGACTTTGGACCATTCACTAGGAGACTGGGAGTTCTAGCCCTGCCTTAGGAATGAGAGGCAACTGGGTGACTTTGGACCATTCACTAGGAGACTGGGAGTTCTAGCCCTGCCTTAGGAATGAGAGGCAGCTGGGTGAGTGGGCCAATCACTAGGAGATAGTGAGTTCTAGTTCTGCCTTAACCATGAAAGTCTGCCAGTCCCTCCTCCTCTGTCCATCCCACCTTACAGGGTTGTTGTTGGGGAGAAAACAGGAAGAGGAAGGTTTGTTGGCTATGTTGACCATCTTGGGCTGTTTGTAAAAAATAATATAAAAGTGGGATACAAACCAATAGCCTGTTTTTAGAGCTGGGTTTAGGTACACGTTTGACACTTGTGTGGATGAGAAGCATTTGAGAGAGTGGGCTCTTTGGCTAATCTTTCCAAGGATGATTCATTTTCAACAGCAAGAGGAACAAAGGAAGGGAAAGAAAAGGAAAGAAGAAAGGAAGGAAAAAATTAGGGAGGGAGAACAGGAGGAAGAAAGATGGAAGAAAGAATGTGAAAAAGAGAAAGAAAAGGCATGAAAATAAGGACAAGTGAGAGGAAGGACAAAAAGGGGAGGAAGAAAGATGGAAGAAAGAATGTGAAAAAGAGAAAGAAAAGGCATGAAAATAAGGACAAGTGAGAGGAAGGACAAAAAGGGGAGGAAGTAGAGAGGGAAGAAAGAAAGATGGCAGAAAGAGGAAGAAAAGAGGAAATAAAAAGGAAAAGAACAGGAGAAGGGGAAAGGAGGGAGGGAAGGAAGGAAACAATGCATAAGTTCAATTGCCTGGTTTGGAGAGGGGAGAAAGAGCCTTTTTTTGTCTTTGCATCCCCATTGTCAGGTGCCCATATCAGGTCAAAATCACTAAGCCAAGGGGCCCGATCTTGGCTTATTTGAATGTCGTGCTAATAAGCTAGTGTGGTTAGTATATATAAGGTGACCAACTTTTTTACAATGAAAAGGAGGACAAAACACGTTCTATTGTCCAAAATGCTAAGGTGACCAACTATTTTACAATGAAAAGGAGGACAAATAAATTGGAAAAAATATATCGTAAATAAAAGAAATATTTTATTCATTGCAACAATAATACACTAAAATATGATATATGCATAATAAAAACATTTGTAACATTTTATATTGTAATTATGCTTACATGCCTGTTGATTATTATTTAAATGAGTACTTTTCCATTGAATTAATATTTTTTTCAATGTATCATCTTCTAACAATATATTGGAAATATCTGAACAAGAAATATCCTTCATATTGAATTTTACGGCAAGTGCTGCAGCTAGAGTATCAACATTCAATCTCGATTTCTCACTTGTCGAAAAATCATTGGCAATTGAAAAAAACTCTTTCAACTGCTGCATTAGTTCCAGGGCAGCACAACGTAAATTGAACAAGTATAAATAAATGTTCACATGGAATATGTTCATTTTTGAAATGGCTGAAAATATCCACCCATCTTTTATCAATTTCAACATGTTGATTTTCCCATTGTATTAATTTTTCAGAATTTAAATATACATTCAGTCTTCTAATTTCTTCAAAGAGACAATTGTCGTCTATTTTAATGTCTAGCATTTCTTTAGATAAAAATTCAACACAAGATTCAATATCTGTTCAATATACTTGCGATGAAGTAAAAAAAACACCATTAAAAACTGTTTAATAAAACGTGAATTGTACTTACCTCTGTATAATTGAATATTCACTGAGAAAGAAATAATTTCCGTGAGTCATTCAATTGCCGATGTGCCGTGAGTCTACTGCGTGCGTATGTGCCGTGTTGTGTTTTGGTAAGAAGTAAACAAAGCCACTTGCACGCGGCGCTCTCTCTCAAGGTCTCCCGTGCGGAGCGCATGCATCTCATAATTGCGTCTTATACCGCACTATACCGAGTCTTGACAAATTGTCATGTCAAATACAAATACGTCACATAACGCGCAACAGATTAGTCTTCAAATATCGAAAAGGAGGACATGTAGGAGGACACTTTTCAAGGGAGGACAGAACTTACAAAAGAAGGACTGTCCTCCCTAAAGGAGGACAGTTGGTCACCTTAGTATATAACACAGGAATAATTTACTCAGGCATCTGGGTTAATTCAATAAACAATGGTTATATTGCACAGAGGTTACCCTACAATGAAATGGCAGCTGTTTCTTTTCCTCCTTTTTAGAATAAGAATTTTTAAATTAGATTATGCTTTACAAATAACCAAAGGGATATTGTTATTATTAATAACTATATCTTTGGTTATTACTAACATTAATATCACGATTATTAATAATAGTAGCAATAATCTCTATTGCCACTTTATCCTAACATTTTGCTCCTGGTACAGCCAGCGAAAAATTTTTGCCGGGGGAAGACGGGACTCGAACCCACGAATCCTCCAGAGATCGAAGGTATACGCACGCGCCAATTCTTCAATCGGCAAACTAATCGCAGTAACGCTCCGCGGCCACTGGGTCGAGCTGTTCACCGCGCATGCGGAGAACGCGAACAAGGGCTCCATCTCCCTCCGAGGAACGAAAGGGGAACCTTCTGAGCTCGCGAGAAACTTAGCCACTGAGACGGCTCTGCGCAAGCGCATAAAAGCCCTTCTATGAGTGCGCACGCGCGTGAGGAAAGGCTGGAAGCAAAGCATTATGGGCAATGTGGGCAAACTTAATTGTTTTGCAATTAAAAGGGTTTATTATCTCTGTCAAATAAATATCGTTTCGTGCGCTTTTAGGGTTTGATTTTAAAATCTGGGAAATTATGAACAAAGTTTTTGCTCCCTTGTTTTCTGAAGTGGTGAATTAAGAAAGAGTTTTTAATTCTGTCTAGCATTTTAAAAATGCTGGAATCCCTTTTTGATGTTAATATTATATAAAATTCTTACCGGTATATATTATATTTCTACTTATCTTGCCTCTGTTGTTATCATATGCCATTTCATCTTCTCCTCCTGAACTTCCTAGCAGGTTAATATATAAAAACTACTGAATTTAAAGTATTACGGGGAAGAAAAATGGAATTTTTAAATTTATTTATATTATTAATTACATCTGCAGGAAGGAAATATCCCTTTCTCTTACTGATTGATTGTGTGCAGGAGTTGCATGTCAGCTGTTGGGGAGAATTAAAAGAACAATCAACTAGTAATCATAATAAAATACCATATGGTAGGAAGTCAGCACCCACCCCTCTCCTAGGAAAATGAAATATTTAAGAAATATTAAAACAGCAGAATACTTTCCCCTAAAAGGGAGGCAGAAACTCACCACCATCACCCCCCTTTGTCAATGGGTCATTAAGGCCTTGAGCCAGTCTATTCTACATAACAAAGATCTACCTCCTTCAAGCAGAGCCATAGGAGGAATTGCCCAAAGCCCTTTCATTACATCATCACCCAACAAGAGTCAACCAAGCTTGGGACTCAGGACAGCCTACAAAGTTGCCCCTGCATGGCCCCATGGGAGTCTGACAACCAATCAGAACACAGGATCAAATTCAAAGCCCAACAGGGGGTATAAATCTCTCTCTCTCTCTCACCCATGTGCCTTTTTTGCCCAGGACTTCAGCCCACATGGTCCTGTCCACCATTCAACCATCTTTCCAAGCAGTCTCCAAGATTCCAGTGTCTTTTTCCCCACTTGGAACTGAACCCAGAAGGACATTTCTTCCAACAATATAGTATCTAATATGTTTAAAGAGAAATTCTGTAGAAATTAGCCCATCTGAGTTCAACAGACTTTCTCTACATCAGGGGTGTCCAAACTTGGGAACTTTAAGACTTGTGGACTTGAAGTCCACAAGTCTTAAAGTTCCCAAGTTTGGACACCCCTGCTCTACATTGCATATTTAATAGTAGATGTCTGGGAAAATTGGGAAAATAATATGAGCTGTAAAAATTAGATGAAATACATGTAGTCCTTGATTTATGACCACAATTGAGTCCAAAATTTATGTTGTTAAGTGAGACATTAAGTGAGTTTTGCCCGATTTATTATCTTTCTTGCCACCGTTGTTAAGTGAATCCCCGCAGTTGTTAAGTTAGTGACAGTTGTTAAGTGAATCTGGCTTCTCCGTGGATTTTGCTTGTCAGAAGGTCGCAAAAGTGACTCCAGGACACTGCATCCATCATAAATGTGAATCAGTGGCCAAGCGCCTGAATTTTAATCATGTCACCATGGGGGATGCTGTAACTTTTTTCAGTGCCATTGCAGCTTCAAACGGTCACTAAATGAACTGTTGTAAGTCGAGGACTACCTTTATGTAATATAAATGCGATCATGAAATTACAAACCTTGAGGCTGGGTTGAATTTTAGCCCAGAGAAAGCTGAACTTTACCTATTTAGGCAAGTGAGTCACAATCACACCTTAAAGGTATTTCAGATAGTTCAGACACACACACACACACACACACCAAGGTCATCAGAGACACACACACCCCATAATCAGCCAAAATATACACAGAAGCACCCAGGTTAATCCCAGGGAACACAAAACAGATAAAAGTTTCTTTCAAACAAAAATGACTTTGCAACTTTGTGAGCCCACAACCATCTCGTGAATTCAGCAACCAGAAAAAATATTGTTGCTTTTTAATGGAATTGGTTTTAATCCCCCAGTCAGCCCTGCAGCTGTGGGATTACCTGGTGGTGTGCCATCCTGATTCTGAAGAGAGACTAAAAATAAAAGATCAAAGAGTCCCTCTAGTTAAGACTGATTTCTGACCACAAGATTGTTGTATTCATCTTCTATGCCTTTTTCTTTTCATCTTTCCAGCCATATTTCAAAGGCTTTCATTACTTTTAGGTTGGTCTCGCTATGAATTATGATGTTGGGTTTGGCTGCATTTTAAGAAGTGAGTAATTTTTATCCTCCTATCAGTATTTTTAGTCGGCCATTTTGAACACAAGAAGTTGAAAAAGATCAGGGCAACCTACATATTTTTGTGCTAAATAAAAACAAGCAACTATGATTGTTGGCGGGGGTCGGTAGCATCTGACAGACATTCAGGGTCTAAGCAAGGTTGGGCTGCCTAAATGCTTGGTAGAGAGACCACCAGGAGATCCCAACTATGTCAACTTTAAGATGTTATAGAGGTCACCTCCCAGAATTCCCCAGCCAGCAGCTATTGACTTCAACTCCCAGAATTTCTCAATCAGCAGCTGTTGACTTCAACTCCCATAATTCCTTAGTCAGCAGCTGTGGATTTCAACTTCTAGAATTCCCCAGGCAGCAGCTGTTGACTTCAACTCCCAGAATTCCTCAGCCAGCAGCTATTGACTTCAACTCCCAGAATTCCCCAGCCATCAGCTGTTGACTTCAACTCCCAGAATTCCCCAACCAGCAGCTGTTGACTTCAACTCCCAGAATTCCCCAACCAGCAGCTGTTGACTTCAACTCCCAGAATTCCTCAGTCAGCAGCTGTGGATTTCAACTCCCAGAATTCCCCAGTCAGCAGCTGTTGACTTCAACTCCCAGAATTCCTCAGTCAGCAGCTGTTGACTTCAACTCCCAGAATTCCTCAGCCAGCAGCTCTTGACTTCAACTCCCAGAATTCCCCAGCCAGCAGCTGTGGACTTCAACTCCCAGAATTCCTCAGCCAATGTTGGTTGTACTTTTAAGAACTGGAAAGAAAAACAAAATATTAAAAATTAAAGGGAAAAACTGGACACTGATCCCCAAAAGATTACGCTGCCCCAATAATAGTATGCCACATAATCTGCAGGACAGGTAGTCCTCAACTTACAACCATTCAGTGATCAAAGTTAGAATGGCACTGAAATAAAGGGACTTATGACCTTTTTTCACACTTATGAGCGTTACAGTAATCTCCATGGTCACCAGATGAAAATTCACATGCTTGGCAACTGGCTCATATTTATGACGGTCATAGTGTCCTGGGATCACATGATCCTCTTTTGCGACTTTTTAACCAGCAATGCGAAAGCAAGATTCACTTAACAATTGTGTTACTAATTTAATGCCTGCAGGAACAACCAAGGCAAAGGAAGGTCACAAAATGGAGCAAAACTCCCTTAACAACCATCTCGCTTAGCAGCGGAAATTTGGGGCTCCATTGTGGTCCTAAGGACGCACTGAGAATGTATCTGCTGAACAAAACTCCACATTGGAAACAGGAAGGGCATCCGGCCATTAAAACACTTTGCTAGCTCCGTTCAGACTCCATCCCGCAAAGGGATTATGGGGACGTTAAAAGATGATGATTGTGGTCATAAAGCAAGGACTACCTGGATTTGTAATCTATAGGTTTGCTACAGGCAAGGCACTTCCCATCTGTTGCCAAGATAACAACATGCTACAAAAAATGAAACAATGCTGCAAAAGAACATGGCAACAAATTAACCACAGACCTGAATCACTTTCTAGGAAATCTATTATTATTATTATTATTATTATTATTATTATTATTATTATTATTATTATTTACTGGAAAATGATTCTCTAGCAGCCTTCGAAGTTTTGCAAACAAACCTCAAAAGGAATTGTGTAAAAAAAAAAAAGCTGATTTTGTAACTGAGCTACTTCCAGGTAAATCTGCCTGAACAGTCCTATCCTGTCTTTACTCTCTTTTCCCCATGTTTAGGATGCTCACCCAATTCAGTTTATGTCATTTAAAAATCTACTCTAAGGAATTGCACCCCAAAATCCCTGGAGGGCCCAGAATTAATTTTCCTTTTCATAAGAGAAAGTGCAAACTTTTTTTTTCTTTTTAAAAAATATTTTGACCTTTTGTATTTTAATTTTCTTGGAATAAAACTTAACATTTTCACGAGAGGAAAAAAAACAAGACAAAGTGGAAATGCTTGGGCACTATCTAACAAAATGAAATTCAATGGTGAAAAGAGTAAGGTTCTACATTTAGGCAACAAAAATGGAATGCACAGGTACAGTTTAGGTGGTGCCTTGCTCAATAGTAGTAACTGTGAAAGGGATCTTGGAGTCCTAGTGGACAACCATTTAAATAGGAGCCAGCAGTGTGCAGCAGCTGCCAAAAAAGCCAACACAGTTCTAGGCTGCATCAACAGAGGGATAGAATCAAGATCACGTGAAGGGTTAATACCACTTTATAATGCCTTGGTAAGGCCACACTTGGAATACTGCATTCAGTTTTGGTCTCCACGATGTAGAAAAGATGTGGAGACTCTAGAAAGAGTGCAGAGAAGAGCAACAAAGAGGATTAGGGGACTGGAGACTAAAACATAGGAAGAACGGTTGCAGGAACTGGGTATGTTTAGCTTAAGAGAAAGAAGGACTAGGGGAGACATGATAGCAGTCTTCCAATATCTCAGGGGTTGCCACAAAGAAGAGGGAGTCAAACTATTCTCCAAGGCACCTGAGGGTAGAACAAGAAGCAATGGGTGGAAACTAATCAAGGAGAGAAGCAATTTAGAACTGAGGAGAAATTTCCTGACAGTGAGAACAATTAATCAGTGGAACAGAAGTTGCCTCCAGAAGTTGTGAATGCCCCAACACTGGAAGTCTTTAAGAAGATGTTGGAGAGCCATTTGTCTGAAATGTAAGGTGACCAGTTTTTTACAATGAAAAGGAGGACAAAACACGTTCTATTGTCCAAATGGTATAGGGTTTCCTGCCTGGGAAGGGAGTTGGACTAGAAGACCTCCAAGCTCCCTTCCAACTCTACTATTGTATTGTATTGCTCCGATCTGGAGGCAGGTTTTAATCAGAATTTACTCCAGATTAACAACGACCCATTTTTTCCCAAAATGGCACAGCATTTTCCACGACACCTGGACGAATCCGACTATCTAGACCCACGCCAGTCCGGCTTCCGACCCGGGCACAGCACTGAGACAGCCTTGGTCGCGTTGGTTGATGATCTCTGGAGGGCCAGAGATAGGGGTTGTTCCTCTATCCTGGTCCTATTAGACCTCTCGGCGGCTTTTGATACCATCGACCATGGTATCCTATTGCGCCGGTTGGAGGGGATGGGAGTCGGAGGCACCGTTCTGCGGTGGTTCGGCTCCTACCTCTCCGACCGGAAGCAATGTGTGTTGACAGGGGGGCAGAGGTCGTCCCTGAGGCCACTCACTTGTGGGGTGCCGCAGGGGTCGGTCCTCTCGCCTCTCCTGTTCAACGCATATGTGAAGCCACTGGGTGAGATCATCCGTGGCTTTGGGGTTGAGTACCACCTGTACGCTGATGACACTCAGCTGTACATTTCAACCCCAAACCACCCCAACGAGGCTATCGAAGTGATGTCCCGGTGTTTGGAAGCCGTCGGGGTCTGGATGGGGGACAACAGACTCAAACTCAACCCCTCCAAGACCGAGTGGCTATGGGTACCGGCACCTCGGTTCAGCCAGCTGACACCATCGCTGGCCATAGGGGGCAAACAACTGTCCCCTGTGGAGCGGGCGCGCAATTTGGGCGTCCTCCTTGATGCCCAGCTGTCACTGGAGGACCATGTGGCAGCCGTGGCAAGGGGGGCGTTCCACCAGGTTCGCCTGGTGCGCCAATTGCGCCCCCTACTGGACCGGAGTGCCCTGCGCACGGTCACTCATGCGCTGGTGACGTCTCGCCTGGACTACTGCAATGCCCTCTACATGGGGCTTCCCTTGGGACGCATCCGGAGACTGCAGCTAGTTCAGAACGCAGCCGCGCGGGTTATCATGGGGAGTACACGTTACTCCCACGTAACACCGCTCCTGCGCGAGCTGCACTGGCTACCTGTGGCCTTTCGGGTGCGTTTCAAGGTATTGATCACCATCTTTAAAGCGCTCCATGGCATAGGACCTAGATATCTGCAGGATCGCATCCTACCACACACGTCCCTGCGACCTATTCGCTCACACAGGGAGGGACTCCTCCTGGTGCCGTCCGCTAGGCAGTGTCAGCGGGCGACACCTAGGAGTAGGTCCTTCTCTGTGATGGGCCCAACCCTCTGGAATGACCTCCCCCCCGACATTCGAACCACCACCGACCTCCGTTCCTTCCGTCAAAAGTTAAAGACTCACCTATTTCAATCAGCTGCCCTGGCACTTTCTTAGTTTTACCTCCCGGGGATTTATTTTAATTGGGTTTGGGTTTTTAATTGGGGATGTTTTTAGGGTTTTAGAATATATTTATTTCTTGTACAGCCTATCTCCTCCATCCAAATGTATTTAATTGTTTTATGATTGTATTTTTATCTGCATTGACTGTACACCGCCCCGAGTCCCTTTTTGGGAGAGGGGGCGGTCTAGAAATCCAAGAAATAAATAAATAAATAAAAATAAATATAAAACCGGGAGGGCCACTTTTCTTCCCACTGAGGAGGGGGGAGAGAAAGATTCCCCCAAACCCAACTTTCCAACTTTTCTGCCCACTCCCCGCTCCGAATTTGCCTCTTTCTGGCGCCGTTTACACCAGAAAGCGGAGTCGTTCCCCCCACTTTCAGAAACCGGATGGTTTTTTTTTTTTTTAAAAAAGAGGGGGGGCCTTCGGGAAAAGAGTTCGGCCCCCTTCCCCAACTCCTGAGCCGGCCCACATTCCGAAGTGCACGTGATGCCTGCTTGCTCCTGATTGCCTCCAGCAACAAAAGGCAGTCACTCCGGAGTATAAAAGCCCAGCTGCGAAGCGGGGGCGTGACTGCGCCATTTGTGGAAGTGACTCTTTACTTCGGTCGGGTAAGTTGGAGAACGGCGTCTTTCTCTCTTTCTCCTTTCCTCCTTCCTTCCTTCTCTCCCTCCTTTTTTTCCTGTCTCCCTCCACCTTCCTTTCTTTCTCTTGTTCTCTTTCTCCCTCTTCCTATCTCTCTTTCTAGTCTCCCTTTTACTCTTTCCCTCTATTTCTCCCTCTCCTCTTTTACACTTTCTTCCTTTTTCTCCTTTGCCGTTTTTCTCGCCGTTTTTCCTTCTCGTTCCCTTTCTCCCTCTCTCTCTCTCCTCTTTCCTTCCCTTCTTTTTCCCTTTCTCCTCTTTTTATCTTTCTCCTTCTCCCTCTTTTACATTTTCTCCCTTCTTCTCCCTCTTTCTCTCCCTTTTTCCTTCTCGTTCTCTTTCTCTCCCTCTTTCCTCATCCCTTCTTTTTCCTTCTTTCTCCCTATCGCTCTTACAGTTTCTCTCTTTTTCTCCTTTGCCCTCTTTCTTTTTCCTTCTCGTTCCCTTTCTCTCTTTCACTCCCTCTCTCCTCTTCTCTTCTTTTTTCCCTTCTCCTCCCTTTTAATTTTTCTTTCTTCTTCTCCCTATCTCTCTTTCCCTCCCCATACTCCCTCTCTTTCTCCCTTTCCCTCCCGCTTTCTCCCCCCTCTCTCCCCCCACCCCAACTTTCTCTCCCTCTCCGGCAGCTGTGATTTTTCACTCGTGAGTGCGGTGGGCGGGTCCATTCGTGGTCTGTTCGTGGGTTGTCAGTTAATCCTCATCCCGGTTCTAAAACCGTGCAGTTTTTAAATCGCCCCGGCCGGTGCCTGAAAAGAATTGCTTAAATAATAAAGGGTCTTATCTTTAAAAAAAACTTTTAATAAATAAAGTTGGTGCTTTTAAGTCGGCTCGCCGCACTGGTTGCATGAATGGAATGACACGGGTCCTCCATCCCGCAGTCTTGTGAACTAGGGAGGCATTTAAAAGTGAGCTGCTTTCAGATGACAGATTATCAGAGTTGGAAGGGATCTTGTAGGTCATCTAGTCCAACCCCCCTCCCACCTCCTCCAAGCAGGAGATGCTACACCATTTCTGACAGATGGCAGTCCAATCTCTTCTTGCAAGCCTCCAGGGATGAAGCTCCCACAACTTCCAAAGGCAACTTCTGTTCCAAAGCCTCCTTTGGAAGAGCAGTCTATCTGAGAGGTAGCTTGCTCCTGCTGCTTCCACTGGCATAGCACTTGGATCCTGAAATCTGTATATCTTAAAATTGCTAAGGTTGCCAAACTGGTTGGTTGGGTGGATTGATTCGTGTCCGTTGCATCACAATTAAAATAAGGCAGACTAGATGACATATATTTAAAATATAAAATGCAAGATTAAAATATGTATAAATTAAACAGATCTTGCCCAGAAATTAGCAACATTAATTGTGTGCCAAAACCGGTTTAGTAATTAGTTAAAAGCCCAGTAGGAGCCAAAATTGGTTTAATTTTGTCGTATATATATAATAAATAAAGGGAGACTAGTATAGATCTATTTCAAGCTATTTAGCTCTCATCAGCTAGCCATACCCTTACTGGGAATTGAACCTGGGCTGTATTACATATTAGGCAGATGAATTAGCCACTAAGCCACAGGCTCTCCTCTATCATGTATATACATATACATATATATTTGTGTTACAACCCCTGGTATGCCTAAATATGGGAGGAAGCTCACTACTCCCTCTTTCTGTCCTTCGGCTCATCACAGAAGACCATGCAGGCAGAAAACCATATTTTTAGTATTTTTAATGTTGCCTTTTTATATTTAATATATTAATATAATATAATACAGCCCAGGTTCAAATCCCAGTAAAGGTATGGCTAGCTGATGAGCGCTAATTAGCTCGAAATAGATCTATCCTAGTCTCCCTTTATTTATTTATCAGTACAAATACAACATATACATATATACATACACACAAACATACATACATTTTAAAGAAGCTTCTGTTGAGAAATTTGAATGCCTTTTATTTGGTTAAATTTTAGACTTCTCCATTTTGCTACCAGGCAACTTTAACCATTTGGAATGCCATCAATCCCACTGCAGATAGCCCTCAACTTACAGCAGTTCATTTAGTGACCGTTCAAAGTTTCAACGGCACTGAAAAAAAGTGAATGATGACCGTTTTTTTCACACTTAATGACCACTGTGGCCTCCTCATGGGCATGTGATCAAAATTCAGCCGCTTGGCAATTGACTCCTATTTATGACGGTTGCAGTGTCCCTGGGGTCATGTGTTCTCCTTTAGCGACTTTTTGACAAGTAATGGGGAAACCAGATTCATTTAACAACTGTTACTGACTTAACAGCTGCAGTCGTTCACTTAACTGTGGCAAGAAATGGGGCAAAACCCACTTAACAATTGTCTTGCTTAGCAATAGAAATGCTGGGCTTAGTTGTGGTCGTAAGTCAAGGACTACCTCTGTAAAACTTTAAATGAAACTCCAGGGCTCCCAAACATGATTAACAACTTAATCCCTTTTTCAAAAACTCCTGCCTCTTTACTCCTGAAATTTGAGGAAAGGAAACATCTACATATTTGGGAACATTTCATTAAATTAGCAGTCTTTTTAATCAATCCCATTTAGTTTTCCTCCTGTGTCCCATCTCCTCTTTCGGTAGCAGCCCACAGCCTGAAGCAAAACTGGGTAACCCTCCATTAATATATATATATTTTGGGAAAGGAGTGGCAGTTGAGTTTTGTGGTTTAGAATTGAAAGGTAAAATCTAATCAAAATGGTACAATTATTATTTTAAAGGCCACCGTTTATTTCCTTACTTGAATGGAACAACAGAGTTGGAAGGGACCTTGCTGGTATTTCAGAATCCAAACAGAACTGGGAAGGGACCTTGGAGGTCTTCTAATCCAGCCTCCTACTCAAGCAGGAGATCCTATATATACCATTATTGTTAGGAAGCTTCATCTCCTTAATTCCAGGTTGCTTCTCTCCTTGATTAGTTTCCATCCATTGTTTGTTGTCCTGGCCTTCTCAGTCAGGAAAACCTATCCCATTTCAGACAAATGGCTGCCCAACCTCTTCTTAAAAAACCTCCAGTGATGGAGTATCCACAAATTCTGGAGGCAGGGGGTTCCACGGGTTAATTGTTCTCACTGTTAGGAGGTTTCTCCTTAATTCCACGTTGCTTCTCTCCGTAATTAGTTTTCATCTGTTGTTTCTTTTCCTGCCTTGAAATGCTTTGGAGAATAGTTTGACTCCCTCTTCTTTGTGGCAGCCCCTGAGATATTAAAAGACTGCTATCCTGTTGCCCTTAGTCCTTCTTTTCATTAAAGTAGACATACCCAATTCCAGAATAGAGCAATCACAATTTGCGCAAGGCTCCTAATATGTTCTGTTGCTAATGTGAAACAAAAAACAATTACTTCTAATAGCAAATTCCAATAAGATCAGATGCTCCCAGGGAGACTTGCTGACTTATGCCAGACATTCATTGTGACATCCTTAAGTTGCTGGATCAGGCCTTAAGCAATCTTGGGCGAAACTCATTCACATGTAAAAATAATTCAAAACTAGGATGGGAAAGGAAGGCCGGTGAGAATTTAAGCACCCTGTTTTCCAACCTTGGCAAGTTTAAAAAGGGTGGACTTCATCTCCCAGAATTCCCCAGTCAGCGTGCTGGAGAAAAGCTTGTTGAACTCGGGCACGTTGGCTTAATCTCCTTAGCTATGATGGCTAACAAGTCTGAAGCCATCAAGCCACTGTTTGTCTTTCTCTTGCACCCTGGCTGGGGAATACTGAGAGTTGAAGTCCAGCAATTTAGGTGGTTTATATGCTAATTTTGGCCCATTATTTACAATATGCATAATGCACCTCTAAAATCTTGGCTTAATTTCTTTAGCTATGATGGCTTAACAACTTGAGTCCACCAAACCACAGTTTGCCTTTCTCTACCTGACTGGGAGATTCTGGGAGTTGAAGTCCTGCAAGTTACGTAAATTATATGCCAATTTTGGCCCAGAATTATAATACATATATCATACCCCTGTAAAATCACAATTTAATCTCCTTAACTACGACAACTAAGATTTTACAAGGGTATGATGTGTATTGTAAATTCTGGACCAAAGAATAGCATAAGGTAATGGTAAAGGCTCCCCTTGCACATATGTGCTAGTTGTTCCCGACTCTAGGGGGCGGTGCTCATCTCCATTTCAAAGCCGAAGAGCCAGCACCAGTGGCGTAGCGTGGGTTGTCAGCACCCGGGGCAAGTAATTTGCGCCCCCTAACCCGAGGGCGGCCCAACTGCAGCTGCCCCTGGGTCGGCATCAGTCAAGTGAGGCTCTCCATGCTGGCCTCCTGCCTTCCTCCCGAGGAGGAGCTCGACAGGGCAGCGGGAAAAGGCTCGACTGAAGGGAAGCAGGTGCCGCGGGGGTGGGAGGCGCACCGGGGGCTTTGGGAAGGCACCGGCTCCCCGGGGCACTCCAGGCGGAGCGGGAGGACACGGTGGCGTTGCAGCGGCGGGCAGACGGAGCGCAGCGCCGCTCTTCTTCGGCTCCCGCGGGGGCGGCGCGGCGGGTCTTGGCGGCTCCGCTGGGAGGTAGGCAGTGCGCAGGAGGGGCCTGGGCGGGCCGGGGCCAGGGAGCTTAGTTCGTGGGCCGAGCCGGGTGCGGAAAGAGGCGGCCACAGTCCGGCAAAGGGCGGCACGGGGCGAGTCAGGGCGCCCCCCCAGATGTTGCGCCCGGTGCGGCCGGCCCCCCCTGCACCCCCCACGCTACGCCACTGGCCAGCACTCTCCGAGGATGTCTCCGTGGTCATGTGACCAGCATGATTAAATGCCGAAGGAGCACGGAACGCTGTTACCTTCCCACCAAAGGTGGTCCCTATTTTTCTACTTGCATGTTTTACGTGCTTTCGAACTGCTAGGTTGGCAGAAGCTGGGACAAGGAACGGGAGCTCACCCCATTACGTGGTGCTAGGATTCGAACTGCCAACCTTTCTGATCAACAAGCTCAGTGTCTTAAGCCATGAGCCACCATGTCCCTATAACAACAACATATAAACATCTGAATTGCTGGACTTCAATTCCCAGAATTCCCTATCCACTGCATGCTGGCTGTGGAATTCTGGGAGTTGAAGTCCATATCTCTTAACTGTGCCAAGGTTGGGAAAATGCTAATTATTTGAAGTTTTACGATGTGGCCTGGTTGCAGTGCCAACAAGGGAGATACTTACAATTTTCTGCTAATTCCTGAACAATTAAATTTTTCACTGCTAAGCATTGTTTCCCACCAATGCATTATAGTGCTATAAAGTTTTTATAAACTCTTTAAAAGCTTTTTAATACATCTGTGAATTGGAAACAGTCCTACCAAATTTCTGGCAGCATTTGGGGATTCCTGGGTGAGGTCACACCACCAGCCCCACAAATGCCCAGTTCACTTTTCTGATTTTCAGACCTGCTTCTGTTAAGCTACCTGTACAGATAGTCCATGACTTAGAACAGTGCAGAGAAGAGAAGAGAAGAGCAACAAAGATGATTAGGGGACTGGAGACTAAAACATATGAAGAACGGTTGCAGGAACTGGGTATGTCTAGTTTAATAGAAAGAAGGACTAGGGGAGACAGGATAGCAGTGTTCCAATATCTCAGGGGTTGCCCCAAAGAAGAGGCTATTTTGGGGCTATTCTCCAAGGCACCTGAGGGCAGGACAAGAAGCAATGGGTGGAAACTAATCAAGGAGAGAAGCAACTTAGAACTGAGGAGAAACTTCCTGACAGTTAGAACAATTAATCAGTGGAACAGAAGTTGCCTCCAGAAGTTGTGAATGCCCCAACACTGGAAGTCTTTAAGAAAATGTTGGATAGCCCTTTGTCTGAAACGGTATAGGGTTTCCTGCCTAGGCAGGGGGTTGGACTAGAAGACCTCCAAGGTCCCTTCCAACTCTGCTATTGTATTGTATTGTAACAGTTCATTTCGTATCCATTCAAAGTTACAACGGCACTGAAAAAAAATGATCATTTTTCAAACTTACGATCGTCGTAGCTTCCGCCCCTGTGGCCACATGATTTACATTCAAATGCTTGACAGCTGACCCACATTTATGACGGTTGCAGCATCCCGGGGTCACATTGATTCCCTGAAGTCAACCGATTCACTTAACAGCCGTGCGACTAATTTAAGAACTGTAGTGATTCACTTAACAAACGTGGCAAGGAAAGTTGTAAAATGGGGCGGAATTCAATTAACAAATTCCACGCATTTTGGACGTACTTATGGTGGTAATTTAAGGCCTCCTTCAATTTGCTGGTTCTTTTTAAAAAAAATACTTTTAAAGCAGTGATGGCGAATCTTTTCCCAAACCGGAACGTAGAAAAGATTGCTTTAAAACTGTGATGGGGAGTCTAGGGCACGTATGCCAGAGGTGGCATGCAAACCATGATCTCCAGCACCAGCTGCACTGGTCAGTTGGCCTTCGCATGCATGCTAGAGTGCCAGAAACCACCAAAACTAGCATGCCGGCTGATTTTTCGGGTTTCTGTCACTGCGGCGCGTGCGAAGGCCAACTGACCAGTGCATGCCTGAAACCAGAAGAGCAGCTGGTGCTGGAGAGCATGGTGTGCCTGCCACCTCTGGCATATGTGCCCTAGACTCCCCATCACAGTTTTAAAGCAATCTTTTCTATGAAGGCCTCGCCAGTCTTGCTGCGAATTTGGAAGAAAAGCTAAATCAAGGAAGGGAGTATATGGGGGGGGGGGGGAATCAGAAGTATGTGGCCATCGTGACGGACAAACTATTTCAACTCAACTGAAGAGTTTGTCTTGCAAAAGCGATGTGGTGCAATTTTTGCTTTAGCTTAGTGGAGGTTTGCTCTGGATTGCTCCATAAGGATCTCGTCCCTGGGGCTCCTTCAAGGCAAATGTTCTATGCACAGTCACTCATGCCCTCGTCCTTTCTCGCCTGGACTACTGCAATGCTCTCTACATGGGGCTGCCCTTGAAGAGCACCCGGAGGCTTCAGCTGGTCCAGAATGCGGCCGCCCGGGTTGTCATGGGGGTACCTAGGTGCTCCCATGTCACACCCCTTTTAGGCGGCCTGCACTGGTTGCCGGTTGTTTTCCGGGTGCGATTCAAGGTATTAATTATGACCTTTAAAGCGCTCCATGGCTTAGGCCCAGGGTACCTGCGAGACCACCTACTGCCACCAGTAGCCTCCCACCGTCCAGTACGATCCCACAGAGTTGGCCTCCTCAGGGTGCCGTCGGCCAGACAGTGTCGGCTGGTGACCCCCAGGGGGGGAGCCTTCTCTGTGGGAGCGCCTTCCCTCTGGAATGAGCTGCCCCCGGAGCTTCGCATAATCCCTGACCTCCGGTCCTTCCGATGTGCCCTAAAAAGTTGGCTTTTCCAGCAAGCCGGCCTGGCCTGTTAATTTAAACACATTTTTAAATGTCTTGTTCCATAAATTCGATTTGTTTTTTGGGATATATATTTAATTTCTTTTTAACTTTTGGGATGTGTGTTTTTTAATGTTGTACGCCGCCCTGAGTCCTTTGGGAGAAGGGCGGCATATAAATCCAATAAAACAAAACAAACAAACAAATGTCAGCGGTCCAGAATATCATGCAGAATTAAATCAGAGTCCAGGGCAGAGCTATCCTTAAAGTTCCAATTTAATAAGACAGACAGGTTGGCAACAAACTGTGGAACCCCAAATCTAAAAGCTTCCTGGGATTCCCCCCAGTTGAAAGTTCATGATCTTATCCCCACACCCATAAATCCATCACATGGTCCACTCTTCTTCGCCCACGCTGGCATCTCCACCCAGCTGCTTCCGGTCAGGTGTTGAGGTGCAGAGACAAAAGATGACCTTGGGCTTCTAGAAAAGAATGACAACAACACATTCCACAATTCTACTCCTTTCTATTCCCCGCTCCCAATTACTACACTGATGAAACAGCATAATGAAATGTGTGTGGCAGGCCAAAGATCCTACAAAGGAATATGACTGCAGGCCTGACAGCAAGATTAAATAAATCAAAAGTCTTTCAAAAGTGAGGGACGAGTATCCAAATATGCTCTGGGGTCAGTATTTTGTTCCAATTTTATTGAGACTTAAGTCGAGGACAGCTGAGCAAGTCGTTTTCTTTTTTTTTAAAAAATATTTTTATTAAGCATGCAAACCTTTAAAAACAGAAAAAAACAACAACAAATACAGGAAAAACAAGACACACATAACAATATAAAATAGTTTTACAGCCTTCTGTATCGGCTTACATATTTAGCTTTTATAATTCTCTAGTCTATGTTGCCTTCCTATTAGTTTTAACATATGTAATAGTGTAATCACAGTTATACTAATAATAATTTGTTCATATCACCATTATATTTACGGTATGGTCAATACTTTTAAGTTTGATAGTAATTAGTAACTTTGGTTAATTTTTAATTCAATACTAGTTTAGAAAATGAGCCAGGCGCTTTCAGTCAACCTAACCCACCTCGCAGGATTATCGTTATGGGGGAAATAAGTACAGGTAATCCTCAAACGTGGGACCACAATTGAGCCCAAATTTTCCGTTGCTAAGCAAGACAGCGAAGCGACTTTCCCCTCCATTTTGCAAGCTTTCTCGTCACGGTCGTTAAGTGAACCACTGCAGTCGTGAAGAGAGTAACACAGTTGTTAAGTGAATCCAGGTTTCCCCATTGACTTCCCTTGTCGGAAAAGGGGGATCACACGAGTCAGTTGCCAAGCATCCAGATTTAGGGAATGGGGACCACGGGGAATGTCAGGCGTGCCTCATTCAGTATCCAAGAAAGAAAATCCACAACCTCATTTGAGTGGAGATAAAGGTTCTTTTACTGGACAGGAAATGAAAACAGCGAAAGTGAAGCGAGATCTGAAGCAAAAAAAGCGCGAACGTGTACATATCAAAGTTTTCTCTTCTTTTTTCTTTGGGAATATAATTATGAATGCCACCGATATTAAATGGGGTTTGCTAAAAGGCGGAAATGCACCATGTCAAATAGAGAATGGAAGGGAGATAAAAGAAGAGAGGGAAAGAGAGAGAGAGAGAGGAGACAGGGGAGAGGGAAGTAGAAGGGAGGGAAAGAGTAGGAGAGAGGGAAGGTGTGGAAAGAGGGGAGAGGAGAGGGAGAGAGCAAGGAGAAGTAGAGAAGAGAGAGATGGCAGAGGGAAGAAAGGGAGGGAGGAGAGAGGGGAGAGGAGAAGAGTTGAAGAGGAAGTAGACTATAATATGGTGTATGGAAAGCAGAAGAGCAAATAAAAACCGAAGAGGCTTGATGGCAAGAGGAATTGGTATGTTATTGCGTATTCAAAAAATGTTTGTTAAGATGTAATGGTATACTTTGGATTATATTATATGTATGTTTAAAAAAAACCTTTTTTTGGGGGAAAAAAGTTTACCCAGTACCCTCCCCCCAATTACCCCAACCCAATGTCCAAATATGCAACTACCCAAAGCTGTCATGTGGGGTGCATCTTCAAACACAGTCCTAGGCTGCATCAACAGAGGGATAGAATCAAGAGCATGTGAAGGGTTAATACCACTTTATAAGGCCTTGGTAAGGCCACACTTGGAATACGGCATCCAGTTTTGGTCTCTACAGTATAAAAAAGATGTGGAGACTCCAGAAAGAGTGCAGAGAAGAGCAACAAAGATGATTAGGGGACTGGAGACTAAAACATAGGAAGAACGGCTGCAGGAACTGGGTATGTTTAGCTTAAGAGAAAGAAGGACTAGGGGAGACATGATAGCAGTCTTCCAATATCTCAGGGGTTGCCACAAAGAAGAGGGAGTCAAACTATTCTCCAAGGCACCTGAGGGTAGAACAAGAAGCAATGAGTGGAAACTAATCAAGGAGAGAAGCAACCTAGAACTAAGGAGAAATTTCCTGACAGTGAGAACAATTCATCAGTGGAACAGAAGTTGCCTCCAGAGGTTGTGAATGCCCCAACACTGGAAGTCTTTAAGAAGATGTTAGATAGCTATTTGTCTGGAACGGTATAGGGTTTCCTGCCTAGGCAGGGGGTTGGACTAGAAGACCTCCAAGGTCCCTTCCAACTCTGCTACTGTTTTGTATTGTAAATGGCCTCATTCAGCTGGTATGCAGAGACGGTTGACCTTGACTAAGCCCAAACACCAGCCATCAGCTTGCCCAGAAGATGGTGAGAACAAAACTCCCTTCGGGATAACTCCTCCAGCACCTAGCAATTCCCCCCCCCTCAAAAAAATACCATGAGCCCCCACCCTCCCCGTTATTATGGCAGCCGATAGCAAGCAAGCAAAGTAGAGGCTGACTGGGACACTGCGATGGTTGTTAAGTGCACAAAACGGTCGTAAGTCACTTTTTCAGTGCCTTTTTAACTCCAAACGGTCTAGTATCCTTGTCTTCCCGCAGCTATTCACCTGGAAATCTGGCTCAGTTTTGGCCGCCTTGTATTTCTCCTCTGGATGAACCAAGCCAGGGTGGAATGTTGCAATCTGGAACAAATGGTGAAGGGAAGCGGGGAGGGGGGGGCGAGGGGGGAGGGATTGTGCTTCCATTGACTCATCCCATTCATGAGCCTTTCTTGCAAAATTGCTTTCTGGGTGAAAGTCCTCCATTGTTTGGCCAAGAGGAGAGGGGAGGGTGGTGCAAAGGGGTCGGCTGGGAAGGGGTTGGGTTTGGGGGGCCAAAGATTGTTTGCATCTTTGGGGTGGGGGTGTTGGTGGGGGCAGGGATACGTGCAGTCTCTTTTGTCCCACCGGGGTGGGGCAAATTGGTTTTTAGGTTTTTCTGCAGGGTTTGGCTTGAAGCAAATAGCCGAGTCCTGTTTGAAAAGTCAAAAGGAATCAGATCGTTGGGGTCCTTGGTTGCCCTCTGAGCTGGGGCGTTTTCTTGGAGACATTTCACGACCCAGCTAGGTAACATCTTCAGTGTTAGGAGGGGATATCGTTTGGGAGGAGGAGGAGGACGACTCTGGGGTCCTTGGTGGTTTCTGAGCTTGGTAGTTTTCTTGTAGATATTTAATCACCCAACTGGGTAACATCATCAGTGCTAGAAGGGGGTAAGGTTGGAGGAGAAGGAGGAAGAGGAAGAAAGAGAGAGAGAGAGAGAGAAAGAAAAAAACCTGTGGGGTCCTTTGTGCTCTCTGAGTTTGGCGGGGTTTTTTGCAGACATTTCATCACCCAAGTAGGTAACATCACCAGTGCTATACAGGAGTGGGGTTTCCAGGGAGGAGGAGGAGGAGCAAGAGAAAGAGGAGGAGGACTATGGAGTCCTTGGTGCTGTTTGAGCTTAGTTGTTTTCTTGCAGATGTTTCATTACCCATCTAGTAACATCAGTGGTAAAGGGGGTGAGCTTGGAGGAGAAGAGGAAGAAAGAAAGGAAGAAAGAAAGAAAGGAAGAAAGAAAGAAAGAAAGAAAGAAAGGAGAGAGGAGAGAAAGAGAGAAAGAGAGAAAGAAAAACAGACAGAGAGAGAAAGAAAAACAGACAGAAAGAGAAAGAGAGAAAGAAAAACAGACAGAGAAAGAGAGAAAGAGAGAGAAAGAGAGAAAGAAAAACAGACAGAGAGAAAGAGAGAAAGGGAGAAAGAAAAACAGACAGAGAGAGAAAGAAAGAAAGAAAAACAGACAGAGAGAAAGAGAGAAAGGGAGAAAGAAAAACAGACAGAGAGAGAAAGAGAGAAAGAAAAAGAAAGAAAACCTGTGGTGCTCTCTGAGCTCGGTGGTTTCATTGCAGGCATTTCATCACCCAACTAGGCAACATATTCAGTGTTAGAAGGAGATGGGAGTTGGAGGAGGAGGAAGATTGGGGAGCCTTTGGTGCTCCCTGAGCTTGGTGGTTTTCTTACAGATGTTTCATCACCCAACTGGGTAACATCATCAGACCTAGAAGAGAGTGGGATTTGATCTTATTTATGTATAGTAGCTGGCCCTGCCAGTGTTGGTGGAATGTGGGTTTCCGATTCTTGATTTAGGCTACTGCTTTCTTCCTGATTGTTTGTCTGGGGTTAATCCCTGCTTCTCTGTATGTTGGCTTTTAATTATGCTTCCTTTTGGACTCCTCTGGGAATGCCAAGTTTCACAGATTGCTGATCAAGCTATTGTTTCTGGGATCTTTGGTGCTCTCTGAGCTTGGTGGTTTCCTTGCAGATGTTTCATTACCCAACTAGGGAACATCATCAGGGGTAGAGGGAGTGCAGTTTGCTCTCAGAATATCCCCATATTTGCAAACAACACTACTCTTCCATTTCTATCTCTGGGCACGAGTTTCCCTTTGCTGCTTTTATCTTCAGTTTCATATTGATTCTGTGTGTGTGTATCCCAGGGATGTCCAAACTTGGGAACTTTTAAGACTTGTGGACTTCAACTCCCAGAATTCCCCAGCCAGCCATGCTGGGAGTTGAAGTCCACAAGTCTTAAAGTTCTCAAGTTTGGACACCCCTGGTGTATCCCAATGAATTCAAGGGAACAAATCTCTTGTCCTTCAACCTCCCAGCTCCATTACTCAGATAGGCAGAAAGAGCAGTTACTAAGTAAATCACTGCAGTCGGTAACTTCGTAACACGGTTGTTAAGTGAATCTGACTTCCCCATCGACTTTGCTTGTCGGAAGGTTGCAAAAGGGGGAATCACCTGACCCTGGGGACGCTGCGACCGTCATAAATACAAGTCAGTTTGCCACTGACTGAATGTTGAGCCCATGACCGTGGGATGCTGCAACGGTCGTTAAGTGTGAAAAACTGGTCCTAAGTCACTTTTTTCCCAGTGCTGTCGTAATTTCGAATGGTCACTATAGGAACTGTTGTAAGTCGAGGACTGCTTGTATGTCCATCCCCCTTCCTGCTGTCTCCCCAGCATAAAAGACAACACTATGCGGTTCCCTTCATCTTTGATATTTTTAAATTTCTCCGTTTTAAGGTCTCGCCTCTAAGGATAAACCAGGTGTCAGCAACCCACAGCTCTGGAGCCACTTGTGGCTCTTTGCTCCCCCTGCTGTGGCTCCCTGTCGGCTGAACCCTCCACTGGCTGGCCCCGCCCCTCACTCTCCCTTTCCAGTCACTCCTCGGCTGACCTGAGAGAGATACAATACAATACAATACAATACAATACAATAGTAGAGTTGGAAGGGACCTTGGAGGTCTTCTAGTCCAACCCCCTGCCTAGGCAGGAAACCCTATACCATTTCAGACAAATGGCTATCCAACATCTTCTTAAAGACTTCCGGTATTGGAGCATTCACAACTTCTGGAGGCAACTTCTGTTCCACTGATTAATTGTTCTAACTGTCAGGAAATTTCTCCTCCGTTCTAAGTTGCTTCTCTCCTTGATTAGTTTCCACCCATTGCTTCTTGTTCTACCCTCAGGTGCCTTGGAGAATAGTTTGACTCCCTCTTCTTTGTGGCAACCCCTGAGATATTGGAAGACTGCTATCATGTCTCCCCTAGTCCTTCTTTCTCTTAAGCTAGACATGCCCAGTTCCTGCAACCGTTCTTCCTATGTTTTAGTCTCCAGTCCCCTAATCATCTTTGTTGCTCTTCTCTGCTCTCTTTCTAGAGTCTTCATATCTTTTCTACATCGTGGCGACCAGAACTGGATGCAAATATTCCAAGTGTGGCCTTACCAAGGCCTTATAAAGTGGTATTAACCCTTCACGTGATCTTGATTCTATCCCTCTGTTGATGCAGCCTAGAACTGTGTTGGCTTTTTTGGCAGCTGCTGCACACGGCTGGCTCCTATTTGAATGGTTGTCCACTAGGACTCCAAGATCCCTTTCACAGTTACTACTACTGAGCAAGGGACCACCTATACTGTACCTGTACATTTCGTTTTTCTTGCCTAAATGTAGAACCTTCCTCTTTTCACCATTGAATTTCATTGAATCACCATTGAATTTCATTGAATTTCATTTTATTAGATAGTGCCCAATGTTCAAGTTTGTCAAGATCCTTCTGTATCTTAAGCCTATCTTCTGGATAGGCCTCTATCTTCTATCTTCTAGATGAGAGAGAGAAAGAGAGACAGACGGAGAGAGGGGTGGAAGAAGGAGAGAAACAGAAAGAGAGAGACACACAGAGAGATTCCCACAGAAATAACCGAGAGCCACAAAACCTGGGTAGACGTGGCTGGGGGGGTGGGAAAGGAGTGGGTGATGTCGATTTGACCACACCCAACCAGGTTTTGTGGCTGCTGGAGTTTTCTTTTCTCTGGGAAATGGGTCCAAATGGCTTTTTGAGTGTTTTAAGGTTGCAGACCCCTGGGATAAACGAAAATAGACCCTGCCTAGCGGCGGGGATCGTCTCAAATTACTGGGATGATGCTGTGAATTTCTGAAACTTTGGCTGTAATGTGGGAAGGGGGGGGCGAGCAAAGTCCAGGGTGAATAAGGAGTGTCCTGCTGCCTCCCATCTCCCTCACCTTGGGACCTGTGAATGGATTGTGTGTGCATAACTCCATCCTTGATCCTTGTTCTCGGGGCAACCTTTGGCGAGGATCACATGCCTCTCTTTATCTCCCTGGAATTTACTCCAGGCTGATCGAGATAAAACCACAACGGCATCCGAACTTTCTTCCTTTCTTTCTAGCTGCCCCTCAACTCCTCATGGCTTCCAACGAGAGTCCCGATGTCGTTGCCCAATCCATCGTCCAATCCACCACCGGCCCAGCGGAGGACGAAGCTGAACAGAAAGTAAATGAGGTATGGGGATATTTGGAGATTATAAATGGAAGAGAAGAGAAGAGAGAGCATAGAAGAGAAAATGGGATAGAGAATAGGATAGAAAATAGAATAGAAAGTAGGATAGAAAATAGGATAGAATGTAGGATAGAATATAGGATAGAATCTAGGATAGAATATAGGATAGAAAATAGAATGTAGGATAGAAAATAGGATAGAAAGTAGGATAGAAAATAGAATAGATAGTAGGATAGAATATAGGATAGAATCTAGGATAGAATATAGGATAGAAAATAGAATGTAGGATAGAAAATAGGATAGAATGTAGGATAGAAAATAGAATAGAAAATAGAATATAGGATAGAAAATAGGATAGAAAATAGAATAGAAACTAGGATAGAAAATAGAATAGAAACTAGGATAGAAAGTAGGATAGAATATAGGATAGAAAATAAAATAGAATATAGAATATAGAATAGAAAATAGAATAGAAAATAGGATAGAAAGTAGGATACAATATAGGATAGAAAATAGAATGACAGAGTTGGAAGGGACATTGGAGGTCTTCTAGTCCAACCCCCTGCTCAAGCAGGAGACTCTAGACCGTTTCATACAAATGGCTGTCCAGTCATTTGGAAACCTCCAATATTAGAGCACTCACAACTTCTGGAGGCAAGTAGTTCCACTGGTTAATTGTTCTCACTGTCAGGAAATTTCTCCTTAGTTCTAGGTTGTTTCTCTCCTTGATTAGTTTCCACCCATTGCTTCTTGTCCTGCCCTCAGGTACTTGGGAGAATAGTTTGACTCCCTCTTCTTTGTGGCAACTCCTGAGATATTGGAAGACTGCTATCATGTCTCCCCTGGTCCTTCTTTTCATTAAACTAGACACACCCAGTTCCTGCAACTGTTCTTCATATGTTTCAGCCTCCAGTCCCCTAATCCTCTTGGTTGATCTTCTCTGCACTCTTTCTAGATCTTCTCTGATCTCCTTCATTTAAGAGTGGGGTGGTCTTGAGCTTCTAGATTCAAGGGGGGATGTTCGGTGAGACACCGTCTCTTAAAGATGACCCACAATCTGTTTGATCCCAAAAAGGACCCAAATGGAGTGGATATATGCAATTGCAATATCACTTAGGTCCTCATTTTACCGACCTCGGGAGGATAGAAGGCTGAGTCAACCTTGAGCCGGTCAGGATTGAACTGCTGGCAGTGGGCAGAATCTGCCTGCAATACTGCATTCTAACCATTGTGCCACCAGGGCTCTTGAGAGAGAAAGAGAGAAAGGAAGGAAGGAAGGAGGGAGGGAGGGAGGGAGGGAGGAAGGGAGGGAGGACGGACGGACGGACTGACGGACTGATTTAGAAACCACTTCATACCACTTTTAGAGCCTCTCTCTAAGCAGTTTACAGAGTCTTCCTATTTCCCCCAACAGTCTGGGTCCTCATTTTACCCACCTCGGAAGGATGGAAGGGCTGAGTCAACCTTGAGCCTGTTGAGATTTGAACTGTCAAATTGAAGGCAGTCAGCAGAAGTAGCCTGCAGTACTGCCCTCTAACCACTGTGCGCCACTGTGGCTCATGGCTGAGCTTTGTTGCCAAACACATTTGAAGCTGAGCCAAGTTTGCGTAGAGTTTGCCCGGAGCTGAGATAACAAACCCTGGATCTATTTTGAGAGAGAGAGAGAGAGCGATGGCTGTCACATTCTCCCTTTTGCAAAGACGGTTGCACAACCTTCGGAAAATGAATTCCCTGGAACAAGAGTCATTCCCTTGAGGCTTGGTCAAGGACAAGATGCCAATGTTTCGGTTTTGAGCCCAGTAGGAAAGATGCCAGGGGGAGGGCATCAGGGTCCAGTCCACTGGGTGCCAGCTCTAATCTCTTGTTGCGGTTACTCTCCTGCAGGTGACCGCACAAAAACGCACAGAACGATTCCTTTTCCTGCTTGCGTCTCGTAACATATCAGGTTGTGGTGCCCGTAGCTGCTCAATTTGTTCCACCTTTTTTTAATCTAGTTATGCCATTTATAAGCCCCTCGATTCCCCCAAAAAGGCATTTGATTGACTTGTGCTGATAACAGAAACAGGGAGAATTTAAAGAAAATACAGCTAGTCCTCGACTTTTGGCCGCAATTGAGCCCAAATTTTATGTTCCAAAGTGAAACAGGGTTCAGGGAGTTTTGCCTCGTTTTATGACCACAGTTGTTAAGTGAATCGCTGCAGTTGATAAGTTAGTAACCTTGTTGCTAAGTGAATCCGGCTTCCCCGTCGACTTTGCTTGTCAGATGGTCGCGAAAGGGGGATCAGGTGACCCCGGGACACAGGAAAGGTCATTAGTCAAGGACTACCTGAACTGATTGTCCTCAGCTTATGACTGGTTAATTAATGACAATTGGAAATTAGGATGGACTTCCCTTCCCCGGTTGGGGAATTCTCCCCATCCCACAAAGTGAGTCCATCAAAAGATTACAGACTGTATATTCCTGCTGCAACAAACAACTTTCATTAGCAACAGCAACTGTGGCTCTTGAGCCACATGTGGCCCTTTCATTCCTCTGCTGCAGCTCCCTATTGCCAGTCTGCACCAAAATTTTGAGAGGAGCTTGCAGTTGCGGAGGGGGAGCAGAACGCAGCAGGAGAAGATTCTATGGCCAGGGGCAGGTTTTCCCGTCAGCTCCACAATTGATACCGTGTTTCCTCGAAAATAAGACAGGGTCTTTTTACTCACAAAATATGGCTTGGGCCTTATTACGAGGGGAGGGTTTATTGCTTTGGGGTTGCTGGGCGGCTGCTCTCTTGCGAGCGGGCTCCCAAAGAGCCGGGCACAGCCTCAGGGTCGAACGGCTGTGTTGCGTTGTCATAGCAGCACAACACAACAGCCATGAAGTGACCACGCTCACGAGCAGCCACCCGGCAAACCCCCTTTGCAGCCGGCCACAGCGCCATTCACTGACCTAGGGGTATTGGCAAACCGCGTAAGTGCCTGTTCGCCGCAGCCTGGCACCCGTGCCTTGGCGCCTTCGAAATGCCAGTGAATGGCGCTCTGCATGGCTGGAGAGGGGGTTTGCTTGAGCAGCTCTTCCGCTGTCGCTCACCCGCCTCCCAGCCTCACGATGCCCTGGCCCAGCTCTCTCCGCAGAGCCAGGGCACCTCTGCTGCCACCGCCATTCCAGCATGGCTTTTCTGGCGGCTTCCAAACCAAGTCAGCTGCTGGCAGAGCGTACAATCATAGAGTGTACGCCCAGAGTGGCCACTGCTGGAAGACTCGGTTTGGCAGCTGCCAAAAAAGCCATGCTGGGATGGTGGTGGCGGCAGCGGAGGTCCCCTGGCTCTGCAGGGAGAGCTGGGCCAGGGCATCATGAGGCTGGGAGGTGCGCGAACGGGATAGCCACTCACGCAACCCCCCTCTCCAGCCGTGCAGAGCGCCATTCACTGGCATTTTGAAGGCGCCAAGCCACAGGAGCCGGGCAGCGGCAAACAGGCGCTCACGCAGCTTGCCGATACCCCTAGGTCAGTGAATGGCGCTGTGCCCGGCTGGAAAGGGGGTTTGCAGGGTGGGAGGTGGGAGGTGGGGGGGGTTGTCCAGGGGGCTTATATTGCAGGGGAGGGCTTATATTTTTGCCCACTAGAAAAATGTGACATGGCCTTATTATCAGGATTTGTCGTATTTTTGGGAAACACGGTAGGGCTTTTAATTAGGACAGGTAGAGGAAAAAGGACGCCGTGCTAGGAGGAGACTCTATGGTGGGGCAACTGGACCTCCAGTCGGCTCCAGAATTGAACAGGGGCTTCCGGTTACCTTTGTGACTCTTTGAGTGTTTAAGGTTACTGACCCCTGGCTTAGACTTATATCCCGCTTCACGGTGTTTTCCAATCCTCTCTAAGCGATTTCCAGAGTCAGCCTATTGCCCCCCAATAATCTGGGTCCTCGTTTTACCGACCTCAGAAGAATGGAAGGCTGAGTCCACCTTGAGCTTGTGAGGATCAAACTCCTGGCAGTGAGCAGAGTCAGCCTGCAATCCTGCATTCTAGCCGCTGCGCCACCACAGCTCATTAAAAAAAATGGAGAGGCAGAGGGAAGGAGCCACTATGTTTCTAGTCCTCATGGTTGCCGCTGTTTTCTGTTTCTTTTCCAGAATGTAGCTGGTAGGGTAGCCAGCCTGCCGCTGGTCAGCTCCGCCTACGACATGGTCTCGGCAGCATACACCTCTACAAAAGAGAGCCACCCCTACATGAAGTCGGTCTGTGACATGGCAGAGAAGGGAGTGAAGACTATTGCTTCGGTGGCGGTCAGCGGTGCCCAGCCCATCCTCACCAAACTGGAGCCACAGAGTGAGTACAAGAACCCAAACGCTGCTAACTGAAGCTGCAGTCTCTTCCAGCTTTCTTGTCGTTCCAAAAGACAACTGGACTTTTTTTTTTCCTTGAAGACGTTTCGCTTCTCATCCAAGAAGCTTCTTCACTTCTGACTGAATGGTGAAGGATGGGAGGATTTATGCTCCTTGCAGTCCTCTGGTCATTTGCACTCTTTCTGAGAGTCGTTGAGGCCACTTGGAGGTTTATCTGTGCCTTCAGGATCATCTAAGTGGTGCAAATGGGTATGGAACCTTCTTGGAACTGCCAAAAGGATTGTGTTGTAGACAGGAGATAGGTGGTGTCGTATCCCTCCCCTTCTGTTGAGTGGGGGTCGTTCAATCTTGTCAGAGTTTTGGCAGCGTGACTAGTATTATGAGATAAACCTAGGAGCAAAACACAGCACATAGAGCCTTCATATAATTAATAGTGGTTTACATACAAAATATACACAAACATATACATGCAGAGATAATCCCTTACCAGCTACAAACACAAGGAGAGCAATGAAATACACGATGAGAGAGAGAGAAACACCCTCTAATGGTTACCTACAGATGATAGAGATAGATAGATAGATAGATAGATAGATAGATAGATAGATAGATAGATAGATAGATAGATAGATAGGTGATAGATGATAGATAGATAGATAGATGATAGAGAGACAGACAGACAGACAGACAGACAGACAGACAGACGTAGATGATTGATAATGTACAGTAGATAGGTAGGTAGGTAGGTAGGTAGGTAGATAGATAGATAGATACAGACAGACAGACAGACAGACAGACAGACAGATGGACAGATGTAGATGATTGATAATGTACAGTAGGTAGGTAGGTAGGTAGGTAGGTAGGTAGGTAGGTAGGTAGAGACAGACAGACAGACAGACCCCGTATTTTTCGGAGTATAAGACGCACCAGAGCATAAGACGCACCAAGATTTCGAAGAGGCAGACTAAAAAAAAAAGTTTTTTGTACTCTGCAGACCTCACAAAAACGGCCCATTTGCGAAAATTGGCCCATTTTTGGGAAAAAAAAAAAAGAGCATGCATAGCCTTTAAGAGGCTTATAGAGTGCTCCTGGGGTCTGGGGGGGGAGCAAAAACTAGCAAAAAAAGGCCCATTTTTTGCTCATTTTTGCCCTCCTCAGCCCCCAGGAGCACTCTGGAAGCCTCCTAAAGGCTATGCAGGGCCATATTGGTGAAGGGAGCGGGGTTTCGGGAGACCAAAAATGCTGTATGCAGTGTATAAGATGCACCCAGATTTTCACCCTCTTTTTCGAGGGAAAAAGGTGTGTCTTATACTCCGAAAAATACGATAGACAGCTCATTGCATCAGCCTTACATTACATTGCATCAGTTTACAGATTACAACCTTACATCGGCTGGCAGCTATTAAATCCACAGTACCTGACACTCCCCCCATTTAAAGCTGAACAGCTGAATGGTTTACCGTATTTATCGGCGTATAACACGCACAGGCGTATAACACGCACCTTCATTTTAAGAGGGAAATTTCAGGAAAAAAAATTAAATTTCAAATAAAGAACTTTGAAGCATCTTTTCCCTGAAGACTCGTGTTTAGTATATTCAGATGCTTTCTTTCCTCTTTCCCTCTTACTTGTCTATCCTTCCTTCCACCCTCCCTTCCTCCTTCCCTTCCTTCCTGCCTCCCTTCCAGTTCCCTCCTTCCTCTTTCCTCCTGCCTGCCTGCCTTCTTTCCCTCCTGCTTATCTATGCTTCCTTCCTTCCTTGCACCTCCCTCCCTTCTGCCTGCCTGCCTTCTTTCCTCTTTCCCTATCCTCCTATCCTTCCTTTCTCCCTCCCTCCTTCCCTGCCTCCCTTCCAGTTCCATCCTTCCCTCCTTCCTTCTGCCTCCTTCCTGCCTGCTTGCCTTCTTTCCTCTTTCCCTCCAGCGTGTCTGCTTTTCTTTCCTTCCTTCCACCTCCCTTCTGCCCTCCTGCTTTCTTTCCTCTTTCCCTCTTGCTTGTCTATCCTTACTCCCTCCTCCCCTTCCTTCCTGCCTCCCTTCCAGTTCCATCCTTCCCTTCCTTCTGCCTTCCTGCCTTCTTTCTTCTCTCTCCTGCTTGTCTGCTTTTCCTGTGTGTGCGCGCGCGCGAAAAGGAGGTGGTGGGAGAGAAATTTGAAAGGTCGTCTGCTTTTGGAACTCGGAAATACCCCCCCCACTCCCCTTTTTCTCCAGCGAGCACGGAGCTTGAAGGAGGAAAAGGGAAAGGAAAAGCGCGAAAAGGAGGTGGTGGGAGAGAAATTTGAAAGATCTTCTGCTTGCCGTGGGCGGGCCGCATTTACATAGAGCAGGGAGGGCTGTTAAAGGGCCGTATTAAACTGTAAAAACATGGCTTCTTAACATTATATCGGTGTATAACACGCATACATCATTTGCCCCCTATTTTTCGGGGGGGAAAGTGCGTGTTATACGCCGATAAATACGGTATTCCCGATGCTTACTATTTCTATTATGTCCTCGCCTCCTGCTTCGGTTACTCTCCCTGCTACAAACGCTACTAGTACCATTACTACTATTGCTTCTCCTTAGAGAATCTTAATATAAATGGCTTCTTTGACCCCTCTTTCAAACCAGAATTTCTCTGGTTGTAGACTTTGTTGTCTTCCAAAGGGTGGCCTTTGTCTTTCAAATGCAGATGGACCGCTTGTTGGTGACGTAGAAAAGCAGACGCAGACAGGAGTAAGGTTGTGCTGGGAAGGCCACCCAGTGGAAGGCACCCCGAAGGGCACCCACCCAGAGCATTGTTCGGGGCTCCCTTTTATTGTCAAACTTCTCAGAATAGTAAAAGCTCATTGGACAGAACATACACTTGGCAACTATTGATTGGTTTACAGATGCATGCTCTCCTCATGGACACTTCATGGGCACTTCATGACTCTCTACTAGTTAATATTTTGCTGCATGGAATGTGATGTCTACGTGTACATTCCATTGTCTCTTTTTGTAAGCATAAGAGATTAAGCGCCAAAGGATTAAGAGAGGAAGGAATGTGGATTTTGACTGATTTAATCAATGTGGTTTGCCAACTACTGATTAATCAATTAACCCTACACCACTCAATGTTGTCCTGATAGGTTTACAATACAATACAATACAATAGCAGAGTTGGAAGGGACCTTAGAGGTCTTCTAGTCCAACCCCCTGCCTAGGCAGGAAACCCTATACCGTTTCAGACAAATAGCTATCCAACATCTTCTCAAAGACTTCCAGTGTTGGGGCATTCACAACTTCTGGAGGCAATTTCTGTTCCACCAATTCATTGTTCTAACTGTCAGGAAATTTCTCCTCAGTTCTAAGTTGCTTCTCTCCTTGATTAGTTTCCACCCATTGCTTCTTGTTCTACCCTCAGGTGCCTTGGAGAATAGCTTGACTCCCTCTTCTTTGTGGCAGCCCCTGAGATATTGGAAGACTGCTATCATGTCTCCCCTAGTCCTTCTTTCTCTTAAGCTAAACATTCCCAGTTCCTGCAACCGTTCTTCCTATGTTTTAGTCTCCAGTCCCCTAATCCTCTTTGTTGCTCTTCTCTGCACTCTTTCTAGAGTCTCCACATCTTTTCTACATCGTGGCGACCAGAACTGAATGCCGTATTCCAAGTGTGGCCTTACCAAGGCATTATAAAGTGGTATTAACACTTATTCTCCTATGTTGTGCCATGCGTTTGTGAAGTGGCTGTTTTGTTTCTCCAATGTACACAACTGTACTTGTCTCACTGCCTTGTACTGCATATATCACATTGCTCAATTTGTGGGTGTTTTAATCCTTGTGATGGAAAAGCTTCTGCCTTAGTGTTGCTTTGAAAGGAGGGGTCAAAGAGGCCAGCTACATTAAAATTGAATGAGCTCGTCTCAACAGAGGGGGAGGGATACGACACCACCTATCTCCTGTCTACAACACAATCCTTTTGGTAGTTCCAAGAAGGTTCCACACCCATTTGCACCAGTTAGATGATCCTGAAGGCATAGATAAACCTCCAAGTGGCCTCAACAACTCCCAGAGAGAGTGCTGATAACCAGATGACTGCAAGGAATATAAATCCTTCCATCTTCCATCATTCCGTCAGAACTGAGGAAGCTTCCTGGATGAGAAGCGAAACGTCTTCAAGGAAAAACAAAATCCACTTCCCTTTTGGAAAAAAGGTGCCTTTGGGACCACCCTGACCTGGATGGCTGACAATCTCCATAGACTTTATTTATTTATTTATTTTTTAATTTTATTTCATTTATCAAATGAGGCCCCCATCTCACCATTCATGGTGACTCTTGAGTGGCATTTGCCACAAGATAAAATGCATGTTCAACAATTACGAAGACTGATTGAAATGACCAAAATTAAAGCCAATGAAGAAAATGAGGGTTTGGAGGGGAGAGGTAGGACTAAATCCTCTCTTATAGGCACTCCTCGAGTTACGACCATTCATTTAGTGACCATCTAAAGTTTTTTTTTAAAAAAATATTTATTTACACTTATTGGCACAATGGGCAAAGTTACAACTGGCACAAGTTACGACGGCACTGAAAAAAAGTGACCCCATGACCAGTTTTCACACTTAACGACCGTTGTAGCATCCCCACGGTCATGTGATCGAAATTTGGCTTGGCAACTGGCTTGCATTTATGCCGGTTTCCTGGCATCACGTCATTCGCCATTTATAATCTTCCCAGCTGACTTTGGACAAGCAAAGTCAGTGGGGGAAGGCAGATCCGCTAAACAACGGCAAAAACGGCGGTTAGGTGAGTTTTGCTCCATTGTGCGACCTTTATTCGCCACGCTTCAGCAAATCGCGACAGTCATTAAGCAAACCATGCGGTTGTTAAGCAAATCTGCCTTTCCCCACTGACACCATGGCTCTGGGTTCAATCATATGCATCGCCATGACCCGTGTAAAAAGTAGAAGGACTTGAATGCGTAGTGGATGGCCGCCATCTTGACTTTTTTGACCTCCGGAGACAAGCTAACCTTTTCTTCTTCTCCAGTTTCCACAGCGAATGAGTACGCCTTGAAAGGTCTGGATAAGCTAGAAGAGAAACTACCAATTCTCCAACAGCCGACGGATAAGGTAATCCGAATCTCCCTTCCTTAACTCAAATTAAAGATATATGAAAACCAAAAATGTATCCAATCAGCACATTGATTCATGCTTCAAAGAACAAGTTCTGCCTGCAGCATCAGTGCAATAGCTGAATTTGGAAAACACTATGTTTTATAGAGAACTTGTAGGCTTAGATCAGGGGTGTCCAAACTTTTTGCAAGGAGGGCCAGATTTGGTGAGGTGAAAATGTGTGGGGCCGATCATTCAGCCTGACATTCTTTGAACCCTTAACATTAAATGCGAATTAATTACCATATTTTTCGGAGTATAAGACGCACCAAGATTTTGAAGAGGCAAATTTAAAAAAAAAGTTTTTGCACTCTCCCAAAAATGGCCCATTTTTCACGAAAATGGGCCTTTTTTTTTTTAAAGGGCATGAATAGCCCTTAAAGAGGCTTCTAGAGTGCTCCTGGGGGCTAGGGGGGGCAAAGTTGAGCAAAAAATGGCCCATTTTTTGCTCATTTATGCCCTCCACAGCCCCCAGGAGCACTCTGAAAACCTCCTAAAGGCTATGCGCAGCCATTTTGGTGAAGGGGGCAGTTTTGGGAGGCAAAAAATGCTGTATTCAGTGTATAAGATGCACCCAGATTTTTAGCCTCTTTTTTGAGGGGAAAAAGATGCATCTTTATACTTTGAAAAATATGGTATTTTATGAAAGACTAAACAAATAACTCCAGTGGGGAGAAGAGGCTGCGGGCCACTTGAAATTTGAAAAAGGGCCACATTTGGCCCCCAGGCCGCACTTTGGACATGCCTGGCTTAGATTGACTAGGGAATTTTTTCAATGAAGCTCCATCGGTTGAATATCTGCCTAGATTCAGCTGCTGCGAGCAGAGGACTGACCTAATAAAGACAAACGATGATTGGTGGATTCTGACTTGTCAGCCGTCATAGCTCAGGAAGTTAAGCCAAGATTTGACAGGTGTAGATGACGTCATATATATATATTTTAAAGAATTTTTTTTATTTTAATTGAACAAAAGCACAAAAAAAGAACCATCCTTCAATACATCTTGTAGAAAGCGTGTCGATTGGTTACAAATAACTTTGGCACATTTCTTCCATAGTCTTTACTTGTAGTTCATATTACATTATACGCTTTAAATCAAAAATCTTTATATATCTTACTATCAATATATCACAATTCTCATTTGACTACAATTATTTGAACGTGCTTCTGCCTGAACTTATTCATACTTAAAAACACAACCACATAATGGCATTCATTAGCTATTTCAAAAATCCTCCAATAATATTACACTTTTATGACATATTCTGTGTAAAAATCAATTAATAAAGTTTCTAGGCCTTTTTTTTCCCTCCCCCCCCTCCCCCCATTCGCTGTTTAGAATTGTCACTGCGTTAATTGGTTTGTCAACTTGTGCTTATATTCTGAGTTATACAGTAGACTGGATTGTTTCTTATCTGACAATGATTAATGCGCATGTCTCATAATACGTCACACATTCTTTACTTTCCTTCTGATCTTCCGTTCGCCTGCCGAAGGAGGTGGGCAACATAGCTCTTGCCAAAATGTAAGATTTAGATAGTAAGATTTGTATTTTATTTTATCTTATATTGAAGTTGTTCATTAGAATATGTTTTCGGGTTTTATTTTCTGCTTATTCGGAAATATGCTGCTTGGAAAGCTGACGATCCACACCTCATTAGTTCAGGGTGGAACTCCCCCTGACAAGAATATTATATCCAAGTTGCTTTTACCAATACCAGAGCATGTATATATTATTAAACAAAATCCATTATCATTTCCTTGTTGTTATTTTAATTAGCTAAGTCATTTACTATTTATATCCCAACTCCTCTTGTCAAACCCCAAAAAACATTACACCTTAGTGACAAAACCTAAATAGAAATTTGTTAGTAAAATTTATAGATCTTTTCCCCAAGTCGCAATTTGCAATCTATATCCAGATTTCTTTTACTAGTTTAACAGTACATAGTATATATCGTTAAGTTGTATTCATAGATGATGTCATATTGTAAATTCTGGGTCAAAAACTGGCGCCTCTCTGCCTCCCCCCTTCTGTGTGTGTATGTGTGTGTGTTCCAGCATAACTCTGGAACGCCTGGGCCGCTGCAATGAAAAGGAATGAATTATATGGCATGCATTAGTGTTTTAGTGTTAGGATATAGCCTGTTGTGCCTTAAGATGTACTGTACTACTGTACAGCCCAGTGGGGTTGCCATGGTTAACAACTTCACAGTACTCTACAAGAGGGCTCCAACTTGATAATAGAATTAGGATAAACAAATACCCAGGTTATCTGCTAGTAAACAATATAAAATAGTATGTTTCACCCTTGGCTCCTTTAAGATGGATGGACTTCAACTCCCATGGTGGCTGGGGAATTCTGGGAGTTGAAGTCCACCCACCTTAAAGGGGCCAAGGTTGAAAAACATTGACGTAGATAAATATTTATCTAAATGCATAAACTTACCGGTACGTTCTATTTTCTTGGGACTTTGAAAAGACAAATAGAAATTGGTTTACAGGGACTTTGAGGCACTTTTTAAAAAAAAGAGTTTTATTATTTTTCAATTGCAAAAATAAACATTCCCTCTTTCCCTAAGCAGTGTGTCATCTGGGTACAAACATCTCTGTGCCACATTGTTCCTCTTTGCCACATCCTTCGCATTCATATTAACATTATTTCCCTAAGTGTAGTATTATAATATATTGAGCATTTAAACATTATGGCTCTCTCTGTTTTTCTTCTTACTGTCTTCTAGTAATAATATATCAATATTAAACATCATGATTCTTTAAAAATTTTTTTTTTAAAAAAATAAACAAGTACAGACAAACATAAAACATAAAAAACATCTTCCAATTTCGTACAGTGTGTCGATCGGTTACAAAACTTTTTTTGTACGTTCTCACCATAGTCTTCACTTACACTTTATATAGAATCTCGTATTATCAATCTGATATATATGTATACAATTATTGTCATTATTAAACATTTATTTGAGTATAATTGTCATTACTTCATTTTATGTGAGATATTCTAAATTTTAGGTAAATTTATATTATGGCATTTCATTACACCGTCCTAAATCCATCCAGTAGTAATACATCTTTATAAAATTCTTTGTCTAACTATTGATAAGATAAGTCCCATTTTTTATAAAATAGTTTCTTTGGTTACCAAACTTTTATGCATCCTCTCCATAGTCCTCACTTACAAATTATATAAAATCTCATATTATCAATCTAATATATATATATATATATATATATATATATATATATATACATACATACATACATACATACATACATACAGTATTATCATTTTTAATCATTTATTTGACTATAACTAGTATTACTTCATTTTATACAAAACATTCTAATTTTGAATAAATTCAAATTAATTGTGAAGTTCCCAGAAGACGGCCTTATTAATTTACGAGCCTCGAGACAAAGTTCAAAAGAAATCCAGTCATTTATTAGGATCAACATTCTGGCATGGACTCCCGTGGAGCCAAAACTGCTTTCGCTTAATTGCGTTTGAACTTTACCCCTGTATCCCCCTCCCTTCTGTCCTGCGTCATAACCCATATTCTCCAACTAGGCTGTAGACATGAGATCCGACTCCGGCCGAAGGCATGCATGGAATTTCCCCCTTCCATGCCAGCCTGATAATAGTCATGGCGACGCTTTAGAAGTTGACATTAATTTTTATTATAACATTTTGTTACATCATCCTGAATCCATCCAATAGTAGTGCAATCTTTTATTTCTTGCCATTTGTGGTATTTGTATTCTAATTGCTTTTTTAGTAAATCTTGTATGGACATCTCTTGGCAACTTATATTTCACCGCGTATCTTGTGAAGGCTCGAAACCCCTCATCCGTTCCTTCATTATTCTTATCATACACATACTGACCATTTTATATCTTTATCTAAGTGTTTATCTTTCTTCATTTCCAAACTCCGTTTTTCCCCTCCAACCATTGGTAAAATACTCCCCAAATCATATAATATTCAGTCTGCTCTTTCTCTTTAATTGCTAATGTTAATCTGTTCATTTCTGTACATTCTAATATTTTCCTTATCACCTTCTCATCCATAGAGATCTCTACACTTTTCCAATGTTGTGCAAATACAATTCTAGCTGCAGTTAATAAATGAATGATTAAATATACGTTCTCTTTCTGATAAATTTCAGGTAAAATTCCTATCAGAAATGTTTCTGGCTTCAGCTCAATACGTTGTTGTATCATCTCTTCCAACCATGTCTTAATTTTTGTCCAATATTTCTTTGTCATTTGAGGCATTTTCTAAGATCGCTTGATTCCTAAGTAAATGCTCAGAGGGATAGAATCTGTTTGCCTGATATAATCCTTCAGAAATGGATTATGGATTGAATGAAGGTGTCTGATTGGTTTGGATCACATTTGGTGTATTGGCTATTGAGATTTTTTGAGATCAAATGATGCCCCGAATCTTTGCATCCTATCTCCCTGATGTTGTACTTCTAGAGCAGTGATGGCGAACCTTTTTTGGCTCGCGTGCCACAAGTGGGGGGAGCGCAGGGGGGTTGAGTGCGGGCATGCCGCACCCATAATGCAACGCGCGACCCCCCCAGTGTGCATGCGCGCACAACGCGTGACCCCCCCATTTTTACATGTTTTTCTTGCCCTCCCCAGGCTCCAGGGGCTTTATAGGAGCCTGGGGAGGGCAAAAAGAGCCTCCCCCGACCGCCCGGAGGCCCTCCGGAGGCTTCAGGGACCATCCGGAGGCTTCCCTGAAGCCTTCGGAGCGCTTAAAACCACACTCCGAGCAAACCGGAAGTGACTTCCGGGTTGCTCGGAGGGTCATTTTAAGCGCTCCGAAGGCTTCAGGGAATCCTCTGGACAGTCCCTGAAGCTCTTTTCGCCCATCCCAGGCTCCTATAAAGCCTCTGGAGCCTGGGGAAGGCGAAAAATAGCTTTTAAAAAGGTGAACTCAGCTGGCCAGCGCGCGCATGCCCTGACAAATGGCTCCGCGTGCCACTTGTGGCACGCGTGCCATAGGTTCGCCATCACGGTTCTAGAGTGCTTATAATTCTTTCCATAAGCTCAGTTCTCTGTGGGAGTCCTTGGTGTTCGCTGGGCATTGGCTTAATGACCGTTGAATGACCACTGCAAAAAGTGTAAACTCAGCTGTGGTCACATATCCCACTTAAAGATTGCCTCAATTTACAACCGTAATTCCAGCCCCAATGACAGTCGTAAGTGGAAGACGATCTACATAGCTACCTATTCTCCAAAGCACCTGAGGGCAGGATAAGAAACAATGGATGGGAACTGATCAAGGAGAGAAGCAACCTGGAATTAAGGAGAAACTTCCTGACAGTGAGGGCAGTTAACCAGTGGAACACCTTGCCACCAGAAGCTGTGGTTGATCCATCACTGGAGGTTTTTAAGAAGAGACTGGAGGGCCATTTGCCTGAAATGACATAGGGTCTCCTGTTTTGAGCAGGGGGGGCTGGACTAGAAGACCTCCAAGGTCCCTTCCAACTCTGTCTAGTCTGTTCTCCTTTCAGATCATTTCAGACACAAAAGATCTGGTGACCGGAGCTAAGGACGCGGTGAGTTCCACCGTCAGCGGCATGGTGGACAAAACCAAGGAAGTGGTCCAGGGCGGCGTGGAGATGACCCGCTCGGCTGTCCAGGGCGGCGTGGACATGACCCGCTCGGCTGTCCAAAGTGGCGTGGAGATGACCCGCTCGGCGGTTTCTAGCAGCGTCAACACCGTGATGGAGTCTTCAGTGGCACAGATGGTGTCCAGCAATTTAGAAGCTGCTCTTGGAAAATCTGAACAGATTGTGGACCATTATCTTCCCATGACGGATGAAGAACTGGGTGAGTTGGTTGTCCGAGAGAAGATGAAAGTTTTCAACCTTGGCCACCTTAAGATGGGTGGACTTCCACTCTCAGAATACCCCAGACAGCCATCTGTGGACTCCTTGGTCCTATCTGAGCTTGGTTGTTTTCTTGGAGACGTTTCATGACCCAACTAGGTAACTGTCAGGCCTGCAGTTATATTCCTTTTTAGGATCTTTGGCCTGCCACACTATTACTTCATTATGCTGTTTCATTAGTGTAGTAATTGGGAGGGGGAATAGAAAGGAGTAGAATTGTGGAATGTGTTGTTGTCATTCCTTTCTAGAAGCCCAAGGTCATCTTTTGTCTTTTGTTAATTTTATCTCATTTTTTAAAATGTTATTGTCCTATTATTTGGGTTTGTCTAATTTCTTTTTAACTTTCGGGATGTGTGTTTTTTAATGTTGTACGTCGCCCTGAGTCCTTTGGGAGTAGGGCGGCATATAAATCCAATAAAACAAAACAAACAAACAAACCTCTGCACCTGACCAGAATCAGCTGGGTGGAGATGCCAGCATGGCCGGAGAAGATTGGACCATGTGATGGATTTATGGGTGTGGGGATAAGATCATGAACTTTCAACCGGGGGGGAATCCCAGGAAGCTTTTAGATTTGGGGTTCCATAGTTTGTGCCAACATGTCTGTCTTATTAAATTGGAACTTTAAGGATAGCTCTGCCTTGGACTCCGATTTAATTCTGCATGATATTTGGAACGCTGACAGTAACATTATCAGGGCTGGAAGGGGAGTGGGATTTGTGGAGATGATGGTGTTGGTGATGGTGGTCTCTGAGCTTGGTTATCTTCTTGGAGACGTTTCATGACCCAACTAGGCAACATCATCAGGGCTGGAAGGGAGTGGAGGTTGCTCTCTGTTTACACAAAGCGGCTTGCCCTATCAATATTGGTGGGAGGGCGGCCTTGGTGGTTCCTTGAATAGGCTGTCGTTTATTGTTGTTGGCTTGTTTGTCTGAGTTGGTAGTGGCAAGCAAAAACGGAACGGAAACCCCACACTCCTCCTAGCACTGATGATGTTACCTAGTTGGGCAATGAAATGTCTCCAAGAAAACAACCAAGCTCAGAGAGCACCCCACAATCCTCCTCCTCCTCTCTACAAATCCCACTCCCTTTTAGCACTGATGATGTTACCTAACTTGGTAATGAAACATCTGCAAGAAAACCAACAAGCTGAGAGGACCCGATTCTTCCTCTTCCTCCTCCTCCTCCTCCTCCTCCTCCTCCTCCTCCTCCTCCTCCTCCTCCTCCTCCTCCTCCTCCTCCTCCTCCTCCTCCTCCTTCTCGCAAACCCCACTTTCTTCTAGCACTGATGATGTTATCTAGTTGGGTCATGAAACATCTGCCAGAAATCAACCATGCTCAGGGAGCACCCCACAGTTATCGTTGTCCTCCTCCTCCTCTTCCTCCTCCTCTCCACAAACCCCATTCCCTTCTAGCACTGATGATGTTACCTAGCTTGTTAATGAAACATCCAAAACCACCAAGCTCAGAAAGCACTAAAGACCCCCCACAGTGCTTTTTTTCTCCTCCTCCTCTTCCTCCTTCACTCCACTCCACAAGTCCCTCTCCTTTCTAGCCCTGATCATGTTCCCTAGTTGGGTCATGAAACGTCTGCAAGAAAACCACCCAGCTCAGAGAGCACCAAGCACCACACGGTTCAAGTCCGAGCTACAAATATCCTCCCACGTGTTGGCTAGGTGTGTTGTGTAACTCCGATTTTCATTCCCCCTTTCTCTAGCCAAGCTGGCTACCTCTGTGGAGGGCTTCGAAATTGGCACGGTGGAGCAGCAGAAGGAGCAGAAAAGTTACTTTGTGCGCCTGGGATCCTTGTCCAGCAAACTCCGTAACCGGGCCTTCCAACACTCCCTGGTCAAGCTGAAAAGAGCCAAGCAGGGCACTCAAGAGTCCTTGTCCCAACTGCACCAGACCATTGAGCTGGTAAGGAGAAACGGACATGGAATGAAAGCAGTGGTGTCAGGCCTGCAGTCATATTCCTTCTGAGGGGAGGCCGCCTGTCAGGCCTGCAGTCATATTCCTTTTAGGATCTTTGGCCTGCCACACACACTCACATTTTACTATGCTGTTTCATTTGTGGGGTAATTGGGAGGGAGAATAGTAAGGAGTAGAATTGTAGAATGTGTTGTTGTCAAAACAAAACATTCCTTTCTAGAAGCCCAGGGTCATCCTTTGTCTCCGCACCTCTGCACCTGACCGGAACCAGATGGGTGGAAATGCCAGCGTGGCAGTGGGAGATTGGACCATGTGATGGACTTGTGGGTGTGGGGGCAAGATCATGAACTTTCAACTGGGTGGATAACCCAGGAAGCTTTCAGATTGTTGGGGGCAATAGGTTGACTCTGGAAACAGCTTGAGAGAGGGCTGTAAAGCACTGTGAAGTGGTGTCAGCAACCAAATCAGAGGGGGAGGAGGAGGAGGTGGTGGTGTGGGAGTCAGGGTCAGCATCAAGGCAACCTGAGAGCTCTGAGGGGGAAGAGGGAGGAGCTGGCAGAGAGAGAGAGAGAGAGAGAGAGAGAGAGAGAGAGAGAGAGAGAGAAGAGAGAGAGAGAGAGAGGAGAGAGAAGAGAGAGAGAGAGAGAGAGAGAGAGAGAGAGAGAGAGAGAGAGAGAGGTGGAGCCTGGACTGCCCATCAGCCCTCAGATGGAGAGTCAACAGCCCCCAGGTCTGGAGGTGGCTGATGAGAAGGAGGAACAGCTGGGTCCAGTGCCTGACGCACAGATGTGCAGAAAGCAGAGGAGAGGAGAGCAGTGGAAATCTATGGGCAGGTCCTTAGGACGGAAGAGCCACTGCTGCTAGTGAAGTCCCACCCTAGCTCTGGGGATAAAAGGCGGGGGGTGGAGATGAATATGTGGGGTAGACAACTATTCATCTTCTGGCCAGACAGATTTGTTAGCCTGAGGTGAGAGAGAAACTTTTTGCCGGGGCCGTTGGCACTCCTAATAAAGGAATCTTTTGAGTTCAAGACGTCTTTGTGGAGCTGGGTCACAACACAAGGACTGCCTGCAATGATGAGGAGGAGGGCCCCAGGTTATCAAGAACTTCAGTTTGTCCCTCCGCTTATAGAGTTATAGAGTCTTTGGGATTCCTGTTTGGCTATTTATTTTTTCCTCCTGGTTTTTTCGGAGTTGCTCACTCAGCCTCTTCCTTTGTCTCTTCTCAGATTGAACATGTCAAGCAAGGAGTTGATCAGAAGATTCAAAGTGGCCAGGAAAAGCTCCACCAGATGTGGCTGCAGTGGCACCAGAAACAGGCCCCTGAGCTGGCCCAGAAGGAGGCCCCCAAACCCCAGGTACAGAACAACAGAGATGGAAGGGACCTTGGAGGTCATCTAATCCAACCCCCTGCTCAGGCAAAAGACCCTACTATTTTCGACTAATGGCTGTCCAATATCGTCTTAAAAGCCTCCAGTGTTGAAGCACCCACACCTTCTGGTGACAAGTAGTTCCACTGGTTAATTGTTCTCACTGTTAGGAAGTTTCTCCTTAGTTCTAGTTGGCATCTCTCTTTAATAATCTTCCACCCCTTACTTCTTCAAAGTAATTGTTTATGTGAGGGGGAAGTATACTAAACCAATTCTTAAGTAATGGGGCAGCGGTGAAATCTCTTTTTTTTTTTTGCCCAGTGGTTCTGTGGGCGTGGCTTGGTGGGAGGTCATGTGACTGGGTGGGTGTGGCCAACATTTTTTCACTTTTTTTAAAGCATTTTTTTCCTGCCGGTTTGGGCGAATAGCTGGTAAAAAAAAATGCTTTATAAAGTGAAATAAAGAGGGTCCAAGCAGCCGAGCTGTGTGTGATCATCAGAAGCTTTCTTTTTACTACTGGTTTGCAGAATTGTTCCCACCAGTTCAGACGAACCGGGCTGAACCAGGAGGATTTCACTCCTGGATTTGTTTTTGTTTTGTTTTACATCTTAAAAAGACCTTCCTAAAAAGTCCAGGAGGTTCTTCAATAGTTGTCTAAGTTTCAAGCGCTCATCATTCCAGGAAGGAGTTGTCTCCCCATGGTAAGATGACAATCTGGGGCCATTTGTGCAAGATAAAAGAGTAGCAGAGTTGGAAGGGACCTTTGGAGGTCTTCTAGTCCAGCCCCCTGCTCGAGCAGGAGACCCTATGCCAGTGATGGTGAACCTTTTTTGGCTCGCGTGCCATAAGTGGGGGGAGTGCAGGGGGGTTGTGTACAGGCGTGCCGCACCCATAATGCAATGCGCGATCCCCCCAGTGTGCATGCGCACACTACAGGCGCGAGTTCCCACTTTTTGCATGCTTTTTTCGCCCTCCCCAGGCTCCAGAGGCTTTATAGGAGCCTGGGGAGGGTGAAAACAGCCTCCCCCGCACCCCAGGAAGCCCTCCGGAGGCTTCAGGGACCTTCAGGAAGCTTCCCTGAAGCCTCTGGAACAGTCAAAACGAACCTCCGAGCAAACTGGAAGTCTGTTCCTGAGTTTCCGGTTTGCCCATAGGGCTGTTTTTTTTGCGCTCCGGAGGCTTCAGGGAAGCTCATGAAGACTCGGGAGGGCCTCCAGGGGGCGGGGGAGGCTCTTTTCACCCTCCCCAGGCTCCTATAAAGCCTCTGGAGCCTGGGGAGGGTGAAAAAGGGCTTTTAAAAAGGGTGAACTCAGCTCAACTGACAGGATTGCGCCTCGCGTGCCCTGACAAATGGCTCCGCGTGCCACAGGTTCGCCATCACTGCCCTATGCCATTCCAAACACATGGTTGTCCAATCTCTTCTTCAAAACTTCCAGTGTTGGAACACCAACAATGTCTGGAGGCAACGTCTGTTCCACTGGTGAATTGTCCTCACTGTTAGGAAATTTCTCCTTCATTCCAGGTTGCTTCTCTCCTTCATGAGTTTCCATCCGTTGCTTGATTCACATGCTTTGGAGAATAATTTGACTCCCTCTCCTTGGTGGCAGCCCCTCAAATACTGAAATGCTGCTCTCATGTCACCCCCTACAGGACATGCTCAGAGTATGTGAGATGGAGTTTTATGATGTTGCCTTCTAGAGACACATCTGACCTTCTCTGTGACAGCCCCTCAAATGCTAGAAGGTTGCTATTCATGTCATCTCTAGATCTTCTTTTTGTTAGTTGCTTCTTGTTCTGCCTTCAGGTGCTTTGGAGAACAGGTTGACCGTCCCACATTCAGTCCCAGTGTTTTAATTTATTTGGGGGGGGGGGATACCCTCCACCTGAAGTCCCAAATGTGCTTTTTCAGGAACCAACTGGACTTTCTTTGTCCTTGGATGAGACATTTCACGTCTCATCCAAGAGGCTTCTTCGGTTCTGAAAGATAAACCTCCAAGTGACCTCAAGAACTCTCAAGAGAGAGTGCTAATGACCAGATGACTGCAAGGAATGTAAATCCTTCCACCCACCCTCCACCATTCAGTCCGAAATGAAGACGCTTCTTGGATGAGAAGCGAAATGTCTTTAAGCCAAGCCAAGAAAGTCCAGTTGCATTTTGAAAAAGCACCTTGACCTGGTTGGCTGAGAATCTCTCCATTCACTTGAAGAACGAACTAACCTATAGAGTAAACTCAGCATATGCTAGAACACACAATGTACCCAGGGAGGTACACATTAAATTTCTTAGAAAGACCACAAGAGATGAGATTCTGAGTGCACAAAGGGGGCAAGCTTTGAAATACCAAGATAGAGAAATAACCATTCTGAAACAGATCCCCAAGAAAGTGAGAGAGAAAAGAAAAACTTATTCGCAATTAGCGAAGAAACTTTACCAGAAGGGGGTGTGGTTCAGATGGCTGATGCTTGAAGGTATGTTAATATTCTGGGAGGACACAAGAGTTAGAATAAATACAACCATAGAGGCTCAGGCCTTTATGGAAAAAAATAAAGCACTCCTAGATAAACCTGATGATTCTACAACAGATCTACAGGACACGGGACGGGCCGGAGCTCTGCTGGCGGGGGGAGAAGGGGCAATACCAAGAAAACTCAGATCACAAAAATGAGCAAGAAAATCTGCTTGATATAAATTGATTGAAATTATTATTTGAATTTATATGCTGACCAAATATTGCTATTTAGTATTGAATCTTGTTTAAATGAATACTATGAGTACAGGGGGGAGGGGACACCTTCCACATATTGTAACTGCCAAAATTTGTAACCCTTTCCATCACCCCTTTCCTTTTTATTTCCTTAAAAACCAATAAAACTTTGTTTATTAAAAAAAAAAAAAAGAACGAACTAACCTGACTCTCGCTTGGATCCCCGTTTCAGGAGATCGAAACTCAAGCTCTGGAGGTGACCCGCGGCCTCACCAAACAGTTGCAATCGGCTACCACAACACTGGTCTCCAGCCTCCAAGGTCTACCGGCCGGACTTCAAGAGAAAGTGGGTCTCGTCCGCCAGAACGTCGACGAGCTCCGTAACGCCTTCATGACCGCTGGATCTTTCCAGGATCTGTCGGGATCCATCCTAGCTCAGAGTCGGGAGAAAGTCGCCAAGGCCCGTCAGTTGACGGATGAGCTGATGGATCACGTGGTCCAAAATGCCCCTCTTACTTGGCTTGTAGGCCCCTTCACGGCCTCGGGCAAACCAGAGGGGGAAGAAATAGAAATGAAATAGCCTTTCAAGGATGTGAGCAATTCAGAATATTGTTAAGTGTTAAGGGGTTTCTTTTGGGAGTAAAGAGAAGAATTGAGCTTGGCTGCAAATAGTTGAAAGAAATATAGAATTCTTGGTGCAAAAGATTGCTGGACCACGCAAAGCCAAGAGGGTTGTTTTTGTTTTTGATGGTCTGTGTGTTTTTGTTCTTCTAACATGATCCAGTGAAATTTTGGGCCGATGGGCTTATTTTATTTTGCCCAATTTAACACACCTGATTTAGTAAATTGACAATTGGAGAGGCATTTTTTTTTCTCACTAACTCATCTAAAAGCAAGTTTGTTTATTTTTTTTACTTTGCAGGATTTAGGAGAATAGAATCCATTTTTAAATGGATATGGCCAAAATTAAGAAGCGGTTATCTGTATTTTTCATCTGCACCCTTTCTCCCCACCACCACCACCACCCCACCAATCGCAGGGAGATTATTCTTGCAAGGGAAATCTGGGAGACAAAAGAATTACTCAGTATGGTGCAAAATGCAGCAAAACAAAAGGGAAGGTTTAACCAATTACACCCAACTAGTGCCTTTTTCTTCTGAATGTTTTCTTCCCCGTGATAATTCTCTAGCTTAATTTTTTCCACCCTGCTCTTTCTGCTGAGGGCACGGATTCAGGGTTTTTGCAAATAGTGACAGCACCGAGAAAGCTGAAAATGCCAGGAATGTAAGCAGGATGAAGGGATGGAGACAAAGGTTAGGAAATTATCTGGGTTCTTCTTCTTATTATTATTATTCCTGCATTCTGGTCCTTTTTATTCAGCCTTTCTTCGGTGCCTGTAGACTTGAGGTGAGGGGAAGGAAAATGAGATTAAAGATATTTGCAAAGTTTCTTCTGTATTTGCTACTGAAGTTATTTAGGGCAGAGTAGCATCCTTGGGTTAAAGTTCTTCCCATCATTTACACCGGGGGTCTCGAAAGTTGGCAACTTTTAAGACTTGTGGACTTCAACTCCCAGAATTCCCCAGCCAGCATGGCTGGCTGGGGAATTCTGAGAGTTGAAGTCTACAAGTCTTAAAAGTCTACAACTTTGGAGACCCCTGATTTAAGGATGGAATCAACCTTTAGCTTTGAAGGAGAGGATCCAATACAGATGATCAGACTCGTTCCGTTTTCAGCTCCTTCCTTATAACAACTTTCAGAGTTTTCCACGTGCTCTTTGTATGTTGTGTAAAAAACAATTTGCCCTCCATGCTTCCCATTGTCAATTTATAACCCGTGCCTTAACTCACAAAATAAAACTAATATATTGCATTAAAAAGCTGGAGACTTCTTCTTTTATGTTTTCCAAGGGCAGGAGGGGGGGAGAGGGGGAGGCGAGGTCATCCAACTGTCCCGATTGGTTTGCTCCAGATGCTAGGACCCAGATGGCTTTTGCTAATTTGGAATGAGAAAGGGGAACATGAGGACTAGAAGCTTAACAGATGGCTGTAGGCCTGCGTGCAGCAGAAAATCAGAAGGGTTGAACACTGGGAAAGGACAACAGCTAAGAGAAAAATCCCTCATTTCAATCAGCTACAAATATTCTTTATTAGCAATGAAAATTTAGTTGTTATGAAGAGATCTTCTACAACAATTTGGGTGTAATTTCATCCTCTGATCCATCCGACATCATAATAAAGTTTGCAAACGACACAACAGTGCTGGGTCTCATAACTGGAGGGGACAAATCAGCATACAGGGAAGAAGTCCAGAAGGTATCCTCATGGTGCTCCAGAAACATCTAAATACTAGTAAGATAAAGGAGATGGTGCTAGATTTCCAGAAGCGCAGAGAGGAACCTGCCCCACTGTATATTGAGGGGGGCTGTGTAGAGAGGGCTTCCTCTTTTAAATTATTGGGAGTGCTTATTAGTCAAGATCTCACCTGGAAAAACAACACATCTCTGGTGATTGGAAAGGCCCAACAGAGACTTCATTTCCTTAAGAGTCCTGCGAAAAAATCAGGTGGAATCACGTCCGATGACCTCTTTCTATCGGTGCACCCTAGAAAGTGTCCTCACATATTGTATTACAGTATGGTATGCTGGTTTAATAGCTGCAGACAGGAAGGCACTACAGAGAGTGATCAATTCACAAGAAACCACTGGTTGCCCTCTGACACCACTGGATGACCTCGCCAGATCTCGCTGCTTTAGCAGAATAAGGAAGATACTCAGAGAGGATTCACGCCCTGGTCAGTGTCTCTTTGCACTTCTACCATCAGGCAGAAGACACCAAAGTATAGCCAGCCGAACAAACAGGTTAAAAGATAGTTTCTATCCTTGGGCTGTGAGACTTTTAAATACAACCACAGTCACTCCATGCACACGTTAGTTTCCCCCCACTTTTTTCTTTCTTTTTTCGTTTCTGTTATAATTTTGCACCAGTGAGGTTAAAACCAATTTCGTTGTATTTAAGTACAATGACAATAAAGATTATACTTATACAAGCTCCTTTAGGATCATACATTGTACAACAGATCTTGTAACACAGCCCAGAACTTAATTAGGCTTACTAACTATTGCAGCTGGTAACCCCCTCCTCCAAGTTACTCCACTATCTTAAGACAATACAATACAATAGCAGAGTTGGAAGGGACTTTGGAGGTCTTCTAGTCCAAGCCCCTGCCTAGGCAGGAAACCCTATACAGTTTCAGACAAATGGCTATCCAACATCTTCTTAAAGACTTCCAGTGTTGGGGCATTCACAACTTCTGGAGGCAAATTCTGTTCCACTGATTAATTGTTCTAACTGTCAGAAAGTTTCTCCTCAGTTCTAAGTTGCTTCTCTCCTTGATTAATTTCCACCCATTGCGTCTTGTTCTACCCTCAGGTGCCCTGGAGAATAGCTTGACTCCCTCTTCTTTGTGGCAACCCCTGAGATATTGGAAGACTGCTATCATGTCTCCCCTGGTCCTTCCTTTCATTCAACTAGACATACCCAGTTCCTGCAACCGTTCTTCATATGTTTTAGCCTCCAGCCCCCTCATCCTCTTTGTTGCTCTTCTCTGCACTCTTTCTAGAGTCTCCACATCTTTTCTACATCGTGGCGACCAGAACTGAATGCCATATTCCAAGTGTGGCCTTACCAAGGCATTATAGAGTGGTATTAACACTTCACGTGATCTTGATTCTCTCCCTCTGTTGATGCAGCCTAGAACTGTGTTGGCTTTTTTGGCAGCTGCTGCACACGGCTGGCTCCTACTTAAATGGTTGTCCACTAGGACTCCAAGATCCCTCTCACAGTTACTACTATTGAGCACGGTACCACCTATACTGTACCTGTGCATTTAATTTTTCTTGCCTAAATGTAGAACCTTACTCTTGTGGCAGGGAGTTCCACCGTTAACAGAGAGCTGCCCGATTTCCTTAAACCCTCCTTTTTTATTGATCATTTTGTTCCATACAATCCATGCACAAATAAGGCAGGGGTGGGTTGCAGCCAGTATTGCTTCGCGCACGCACCAGATGCCTGTTGCGTGCGCATGTGCAGTTGACTGTAAATTGTTCTGTGCATGTTGCAGAACATGAAAAAATTCTTTAAAAAACATGCCGGCAATGGCAACCGGGAAACCAGTTTGGGGGCGTGACCAGCCTGGGTCGCTGCCGTATTGGCGACCAAGGCCAAGATACCATTACCGGTCCCACCCGAACCAGTGTAAACCAGTAGCAACCCACCTCTGAAATAATGGCATCACTACCACTCAAAGGTTTTTTCCAAGTCACAACTTTATCTTATTTAGTTAGTTAGTTAGTTTGTCAAACATGTACGAGATAGGTATAAGTAGAAATACATGAACATGTATTTATGAACTAAGGAAATGGGTACAAATAAATGGGGAACAGTAAGAGGGACGGTAGGTACGCTGGTGCGCTTATGCAGGACCCCCCAGACCTCTTAGGAATGGGGGGAGTTCCCCGGTAGACAATTTGAGGTTGAAGCTTGTGGGGGTTTAAGGATATAACAGTGGAGTCCAGTAGAGCATTCCAGGCGTTGACTACTCTGTTGCTCAACTCGTATTTTCTGCAATCGAGTTTAGAGTGGTTTACCTTGAGTTTGTGTTCTGACCCCCCTCTCCACACCTGTGAATAAACCAGAACACAAGCTTGGCTGTTTGCCACTGTTTAATTACTGAGATAACAAATCCTTTGGCTGAGGGCCCAAACAACTCACGTTCAATAAAACAACCCAGATAATTCAAATGAAGCCACACAGATAGTCCAAACGAGCAGACACGGCTAGAATACATAGATTTTCTCAACTACTAATTCGAACGGTTGTTTCCTGCAAATGTCTCCTCCCAACGCCTCACCTATAATCTCTCTTGGGAGGGGCCAATGCACAACCACCTGTGCTTAATCATCTTCTGTGAGTCTGCCTACGGAGTTGCTGCTTCCATTTCTCAGCCCTTCTCAATCTAGGAGCCTTTGATCCTCCCCACTGCTCCATGCCTCAGGGTCCTTCTGGTGGCCAACCAGCCTCTCTGGTCCCTGATCTGAGTCTGAACCCTGCACAGGGTCCTCCACATCGTCCAGGGCAGACTCATATGGTTCCTCGCTATCTGAGTCCATCAGCAGCTCAACCGGATCCTGCTGGGCCACAGCAAGTTTGTATCGATTGTTTGCCCGAGTATTATTGAGATTGAAGCTGAAGTAGTCATTTACAGGTAGTAGACAATTTTGTGTACTGTGTTTAGGCCAGACCGGAGGCAGAGCCTGGTGGCATAAGGGAGTCTATTGTAAGCAGAGAAATTCCACTTATGTTTCCGTGGCAGGAAAAACATACATTATCCGCTTGTAAAGGATGGATAGACATTAAATTTGCCATCTAAGTGGAAGTCAAGTTAAATGGAGCAGAACTTTTCACCTCGTTGCTCCTGATGGAGAGATTTAACAGCGCAGTCAAAAACCAATGTGGCCTTTTCCTTAGGAATTCAAGATTTTTTTCCTTGGGAAAAAGGAACAACGAAAGGCTAAAAATGGAGGAGGTAAATATTTAGCTCTCCTAAATAGGACACAGGTAGTCCTTGACTTACGACCACCACTGAGTCCCAAATTTCCGCTGCTAAGTTGTTAAGTAAGTTTTGCCCCATTTTACGACTTTTCTCACCACTGTTGTTAAGAGAATCACCGAGTTGTTAAGTTAGTAATTGGCTGTTAAGGGAATCTGGCTTCCCTTTCGATTTTGTTTGTCGGAAGGTCACAAAAAGCGATCACATCAGCGCCAGGGACACTGCAACCGTCATAAATGTGAGTCAGTTGCCGAGCGTGTGGATGTTGATCCCGTGGGTATGAAGATGCCGCAAAAGTCATTTAAGTGTGCACAATGTTCTCAAGTAACTTTGAACAGTCACCAAATAAGTGGTTGTAAGTCAAGGACATGGACTGTCGTCAGAAGACACAATGAAAACTTCAAACTCTCACAACACGTGGAGAGACTCAACCAAGATTTCAACTGGGAAACTCAGCATCCTAGAGTCACCAAACTAAATCCAAAAAATGCTAGGGAGTTCCTGAAAGCTTAGCATTCAGACAGATTAGCCATCAGCAGACACAGAGAGATACACCACATTTACACAGCCATCAAAAGAGGCAATAAAAAAGCTAAGAAGGAAACAAAAAGAACCGGAACAGTCCCCTCCAGCAGCCAATACTCAGATAAGCGGGAATTAACACCAGACAAACCTTCAAGCAGAAAATAATCCTCTAATCGAGGAATACCAAGGAGAAAAACGCACTCCTACATATATTGGCAGGGCATGCTACTGGGAGCCAATCCCTAGCACTGATGGTGTTACTTAGTTGGGTCATGAGACGTCTGCAAGAAAACAACTAAGCTCACAGAACACAAAGGACCTCACATCCTCCCCCTCTTCCCCTAGCACTGATGATGTTACCTAGTTGGCTCATGAAATGTCTGCAAGAAAACCACCAAACTCAGAGAGCACCAAGGACCCCATGGTTGTTATCCCTTGGTTGTCCCCATGGTTACCTCAATTCCTCTTGCAGCAAACACAAATACAAGGACCAAATGATCACTTACCCGGTAAATTTTACAAGCATATATTACTGCGATGCTCAGAACGGCCTCCCTCCCCCCTCTCTTTCGCCGCTAAGGCAAATACCCTCCGGTTGGGAGAAGGTGGCAGGGACTCCAAGTCCCATCCTCCCCCTCCAGCTGTGGCTACCGGGCGTCGGAGTGCCCGCCCAGACGGCCGGGAGGAAAAGCTGGCCTCTGCTCGCCTGATCTGTGACCTCACATGCGACGTCACAAGGGCTGCTTGGAATGATGGGGAAATCTTTAGCCTTGGCCCGCCGCCCTTGGGATGGTGGCTGGCTGGGTAGGGAAACCACGATGCCCTGAATTTCAGCCTTTCGCATGCCAGGATCATGGCAGAATGTGAGTGGGGAAGGCCGAGCGGTCAGCTGGGGTCTTGCTTGGGAATTTTGGAGGCCTCGCTGTGTCAGGGTTCCAAATAGCATCCAAAAGTAAATCAGAGTCCAAGGCAAAGTATTTGCTACTGTGCTACTTATTAAAGCAGCTCCTACGTCCCTTCCAAAGTCTTCTAAGGGGCTGGAGAAGGGATGAAATACCCAAATTCTATACGTCCTTCAGCCATCCAGCTTTTGCTTCAGTCTTGGGTGACTACATAGGCCATCCCTGCTGCCTTTTGGCCACCAATATCATTCACCGTTGCCTTGAGTAAAGGAAGAGAATATTTGCAGCTCAGGGCTGAACTGTGAGGCCCTCGGTGCTCTCTGAGCCTGGTGGTTTTCCTGCAGACGTTTCATGACCCAGCTAGGTAACATCATCAGTGCTAGAATAGGTTGGGGTTGGAGGAGGATAACAACCATGGGGTCCTTGGTGCTCTCCGAGCTTGGTGGTTTTCTTGCAGACGTTTCATGAGCTAACTAGGTAACATCATCGTGATAGAGGAGGAGGAGGAGGAGGAGGAGGAGGAGGAGGAGGAGGAGGAGGAGGAGGAGGAGGAGGAGGAGGAGGAGGAGAAAGAGGAGGAGAAAGAGGATGATGGTGGGGTCCTTTGTGCTTTCTGAGTTGTTTTCTTGCAGACATTTCATAACCCAACTAACTAACACCATCAGTGCTAGGGATTGCTCCCAGTAGCTTGCCCTGCCAATATTTGCAGGCGTGCGGTTTTTCCCTTGGTAGTTCCTTGATTAGAGGATTATTTTCTGCTTGAAGGTTTGTCTGGTGTTAATTCCCGCTTATCTGAGTGTTGGCTGCTGGAGAGGACTGTTCCGGTTCTTTTTGTTTCCTCCTTAGCTTTTTTATGGTCTCTTTTGAAGGGTGTGTAAATGTGATCTATCTCTGTGTGTCTGTTGATGGCTAATCTGTGTGAATGCTAAGCTTTCAGGAACTACTTTCTTTTCAATGTGTAACAGACATTTCATGACCCAACTGGATAACATCACCAGTGCTAGAAGGAGGTGGGGTTGGAGGAGGAGGAGGAGGAAGAAGAGGAGGAAGAGGAGGAGGAAGATAACAATCGTGGGGTCCTTCATGCTCTCTGAGTTTGGTCATTTTCTTGCAGACGTTTCCTGACCCTGCTAGGTAACATCATTGGTGCTAGAAAGGGGTGTGATGATGAAAGAACCAGAACGGTTGAAGGTGGAGGGCCGAAGTTAAGGAATGGAAGAATTATTATTAATTTTGTCCTAAAGTCTGGAACTGAAGGGCAAACCGGTTGAAGGAGAGCTGGGATCTGTAAACGCTTGTAATTCATTAAACAGATTGAATTTTGTTTTAAATTTAGTTTGGTGCTCGGAAGAATATAAGATGATTGCCGGCTCCTCAGATCCCAGGTCACAAACTGTATACTTGCGGGAGGAGAAAACGGTATTGTCTCTTTGTTTCCTTTGGATTGAATAATTGGAGAGAAAGGGTACTTATTTATTTATTTATTTGTTTATTTATTGCTTATTATTAAATTATACGCCTCCCATCTTACTATCCAAAGCATTAAGGAAAGATTACTCAGCAGGATAATGAATTGGTTGCCAGGAATAATAATACAGGTAGTCCTCGACTTACGGCCGCAATTGCACCCAAAATTTCCCATTGCTAAGCGAGACGGTTATCAGGTGAGTTTTACCCCCCATGTTGTGGCCTTTCTTGCCACAGTTGTTAAGTGAATCGCTGCAGTCGCTTAAGTTAGTCACAAGGTTGTTAAGCGAGTCTGGCTTCCCCGTGGACTTGGCTGGTCAGAAGGTCGCAAGAGGGGATCATGTGATCCTGGGACATCGCGACGATCATAAGTATGAGTCAGTTGCCGAGTTGTCCAAATTTTGACCGCGTGGCCATGGGGATCCTGCAAAGATTATGTGAAAAACTATCCTTTTACTTTAAGGTCACTTAAAGTAAGGTTAAAATGGTCACTAAATGAATGGTTGAAAGTTGAGGACTACCTGTAAAATAGAATTAGCTCATCTGGTCGTGTTTTATATCTGGTTAATCTGGAAAAGCTGACGCTATTTTATGCCAATGAAAAAGCTATCTAAGAAGACTGATCCTAAAGATCTAAAAGAGAAAAGGGTGAGGGGCTCCTGAATCACCAAGGGGGGGGGGGTATTCCCTCAGGAAGGGGCGGCCCCTGGAAAGGCATGTGTCAGCTGCCACCTTATGCTTGCTTGTGGTAAACTGCCATGCAGTGACAGACGGCCAGGAACTGTGTGGGAATGCTTGGGGAAGCGAAAGTAAAGTTTGTATCTTCTCGAGATGCTGCCTCAACGTCACCCAGCTGGAAAAAGGAGGGAGCCGCCTACCAAACCGTGCTTGGATTGGCTGTTAGGAAAACATCTTGCCTGAACCTGATTGGTTACAAACTGGGAAGAACAATGAGAGACAGTTAAGGAAGGAAAAAGTAGAACATAAGGCTCGTGTTTCTCAGTTCCGTCCTTTGCAATACTGCACTACAGGCAGTCCTCAGTTTACAGCCAGAATTGAGCCCCAAATTTCTTCGTTGTTCAGTGAGGAATTTATTAAGTGAGTTTGGCCCCATTGCACGACTTTTGGTAAGTGAATCCCTGCAGTTCTTAAATTAGTAACACGGTTGTTAAGTGAATCTAATTTCTCCATTGACTTTGCTTGTCAGGTCACACCTGACTCTGACACTGCAACCGTCATAAAGCTGAACCACTTGCCAAGCATTCAAATGTAACTCACGGGACCATGAGGATGCTGCAATGGTCATAAGCGTGAAGGATGGTCATGACTCACTTTTTTCAGTGCTATTGTAACTTTGAATGATCACTAAGTGAGCTGTTGTTAAGTCGAGGACTTCCTGTACACTTGGCCTGTCATAAACTACCGTATTTTTCAGAGTATAAGGTGCACCGGAGTATAAGACGCACCAAGGTTTTGAAGAGGCAAATTAAAAAAAAGTAGGTAGGTAGATAGAGGGATAGAGAGAGAGAGAGAGAGAGAAATACAGTAGATAGGTAGAGGGAGAGAGAGAGTAGCTAGCTAGGTAGGTAGGCAGGTAAGTAGATAGGTAGGTAGAGGGAGAGAGAGGGAGAGAGAAATACAGTAGGTAGGGAAAGAGAGAGAGTAGCTAGGTAGGTAGGTAGGTAGGTAGAGGGAGAGAGAGCAAGAGAGAAATACAGTAGGTAGGTAGGGAGAGAGAGTAGCTAGGTAGGTAGGTAGTAGGTAGGTAGGTAGGTAGAGGGAGAGAGAGGGAGAGAGAGGGAGAGAGAAATACAGTAGGGAGGGAAAGAAAGAGTAGGTAGGTAGGTAGGTAGGTAGGTAGGTAGGTGGAGAGAGAGGGAGAGAGAAATACAGTAGGGAGGGAGGGAGAGTAGGTAGCTAGGTAGGTAGATGTTTCCAGGTGTATTTATCCATGTGCTGGAGAAGGAAATTGCTGACAAGCTAAGACTTGTTTCTGCTGACACAGCACTTCATCAATGTAATTCTCATCAAACACTCTAACTAAAAGGCTTTCCGAAAGGAAAAAAAAGGTTTTTTTTCCTGAAAAAAAAAGTTTTGCACTTTGCAAAACTCCCCAAAACGGCCCGTTTTTCGCAAAAACGTGCCTGCTTTTTTTTTCTTCAAATAAAAGGCATGAATAGCCTTGCAGGGGCTTGCAGAGTGCTTCAGGGGAGGGGCAAAAAATAGCCAGTTTTTCCCAAAAAAGGGCCCATTTTTTGTCAAACAAAATTGCATGCACAGCTTTATGGAGGTTTATAGAGTACTGCTGGGGGCTGGGGGGCAAAAAACGGCCCATTTTTTCTCATTTCTGCCCTCCCCAGCCCCCAGGAGCTGTCTGAAAGCCTCCATAAAGATATGCATGCCCATTTTGGTGAAGGGGCGGGGCTTCGGGAGGCAAAGAAATGCTGTATTCGGTGTATAAGACGCACCCAGATTTTCAGCCTCTTTTTTGAGGAAAAAGGGTGCATCTTATACTCCTAAAATTACGGTATACATTATAGGAGCCCTGGTGGCACACTGGTTAGAATGCAGTATTGCAGGCAAACCGTGCCAGGAGTTCGATCCTGACCAGCTCCTGCTTCACTCAGCCTTCCATCCTTGGTAAAATGAGGACCCAGATTGTTGGGGGCAACAGGCTGACTCTATAAACCACTTAGAGAGAGGTGTAAAGCACTGTGAAGCGGTATAAAAGTCTAAGTGCTATTGCTAAGTGTGGAGGGAGGGAGGGAGGGAGGGAGGGAGGGAGGGAGGGAAGGAAGGAAGGAAGGAAGGAAGGAAGGAAGGAAGGAAGGAAGGAAGGAAGGAAGGAAGGACATGGTGGTGCAGTGGTTGGAAAGCAATTTTGCAGACTAACTCTGCCCACTGCCAGGAGTTCGATCTTGACTGGCTCAGTTAACTCAGCCTTCTTGTTCTGACCCAGCTCCCCAAACACAACAAACCCTCTGTATTTTAATCAATGATTCCATTATTAAGAGTGCTGGCAGCTCCGGCAAAAAGCTTCTCTCTCACCACAGGTTAACAAGTCTGCCCGGCAGGGAGATGAATAGTTATCTGCCACACCTACTCATCTCCGCCCCCTGCTTTTTATCCCCAGAGCAAGGGTGGGGCCTTGCTACCAGCAGTTGGAATAGAATCATGAAAGAAAGGATGCCAAGGGAGGGTTAAAAACTAAAGGCGAGCGACAAAATATCAAAAGACCTTTTTCATTACTTTAAATAATTAAAGTTGTCGAATTGTCACCACCGTTCAGCTCGCCATAAATAGAGTCCCAAGCCGGGGCAAGATTCTCAACGCCAACTTTGACGTCTTGGATGACCGAAAATACGACGTGGATCTCAAGATGGAGACCGTCTCGACGATTTCAGATTCTCAATCTCGTTCCAAGAGTCCCTGTGAGTATCGGCCGAGTTGAGGAGGGGTGATATGAGGTCTGGGGTGGTGTGTGTGTGTGTGTGTGTGTGTGATGGCGAAGGTGGGGAACGAGCAGTTCTTAGCCGCTGGGAAGTTGGGGTGGATTTCAGAACTGGATTTTTCTCCCGGTTGGGAAGGTTCCAGAGTAACTGGTATTCAGCCGGTTCGGGACAGTTCGATGGAACTGGTCGCAGAAATCGCAGGTGGCCTTGCCCATCCGCCCCGACTCTATGGCATCCCATTTAGGGGGCCTCCTTTTTTTAGCCGAAGCACATTTGCAAACCGGTAGGGAAGGTAAGTGAATAGCACCCCTGGAAGGTTCATTTGAGCTTCACCTTCACAGCCCGAAAACGTAAGGACCTGTGCTGGGATGATCACCTGAACAATCATCTGAACTTCAGAGCTCTGGAGGAAGAGAAAGAATTGGAGGAAGAAGACTCATCACCAACACCTCAATCAGTCGTGGAAGAGGTTATTGCTCCTTGCAAGGTCTCCAGTTTTATGTATTTTATTTATTTTCTACAAGCACCACTGTTTTCTTGTTCTATAATCTAGTCCAATGTACTTTTACGTATCATTTTGGCACCCAGGCTACTTGGACTGATAAGCAATAGCAATAGCACTTATACACCGCTTCAGTGTGCTTTTACAGCCCTCTCTAAGCGGTTTACAACAATCTGGGTCCTCATTTTACCCACCTCGGAAGGATGGAAGGCTGAGTCATCCTTGGGCCAGTCAGGATCGAACTGCTGGCAGTGGGTAGAGTCAGCCTGCACTACTGTATTCTAACCACTGTGCCAACAGAATTAAAGGCAGAGAGAGACGAAGAGGTGATAGATAGATAGATAGAAAGATAGATAGATGGATGGATGGATGGATGGATGGATGGATGGATGGATGGATAGATAGATAGATAGATAGATAGATAGATAGATAGATAGATAGATTGCAGGCAGCTGGCAATCAGCAGAAGTAGCTGTAGTACTGCGTTCTAACCACTGTGCCACCACGGCTCTAATACATGTAGACCTCAAGTTATGACCACAGATGGGGCTGGCACTTCCGGCGGACATTAAGTGAGCTGGGCTGAATTTTGTGACCTTGTTTTGCCATGGCCATTAAAGGAGCCCACTTATTTAATTGTGCAAATGGCCATCCAATCTCTTCTTAAAAACCTCCAGTAATGGAGAATTCACAACTTCTGGAGGCAAGCTGTTCCACTGGTTAACTGTCCTCCCTGTTGGGAAGTTTAAGTTCTCCTTAATTCCAGATTGCTTCTCTTCTTGATTAGTTTCCACCCATTGCTTCTTGTCCTGCCTTCTGGTGCTTTGGAGAATAGCTTGACTCCCTCTTCTTTGGGGCAACCCCTCACTGGAAGACGGCCATCATGTCCCCCGTAGGCCTTCTTTTCATTAAACTAGACATGCCCAGTTTTAGCAGCCGTTCTTCATATGTTATGAAGAAAGATAAGAGATTTCCCGTACAACATTTATCCTTCATAAAAATATGGCGGCACATTTTTTATTTATGTTTATTTAATCTGACATTCCAGCTAGCGTAAAAGGGATGGCATCCAGAGGTAGTATTCAGACAATTCTGACAGATATTTTGAGTAGTTGGGGAAACCGGCAAATACCACTTCTGGTTGGCTCTGCCCCCATTTTTCGCTGCCTCTCGAGTCCCAGCTGATCGAGTCCCAGCTGATCGAGTCCCAGCTGATCAAGTCCCAGCTGATCGAGTCCCAGCTGATCAGCTGAGTCTTCTTTTGTTGCCCTGCACAGAACGGAGATGGCAAGCAGGTTAGTGGGGTGGGGAGGGAATAGAGATTTTGCAGTATCCTTCCCCCTGGAGTGGGGAGGGAATAGAGATTTTGCAGTATCCTTCCCCCTGGAGTGGGGAGGAAATGGGAATTTTGCAGTATCCTTCACCCTGGAGTGGGAGGGAATACAGATTTTGCAGTATCCTTCCCCTGGAATAGGGTGGAAATTGAGATTTTGCAGTATCCTTCCCCCTGGAGTGGTGAGGGAATGGGAATTTTGCAGTATCCTTCCCCCTGGAGTGGTGAGGGAATGGGAATTTTGCAGTATCCTTCCCCCTGGAGTGGGGAGGGAATAGAGATTTTGCAATATCCTTCCCCCTGGAGTGGGGAGGGAATAGAGATTTTGCAGTATCCTTCCCCCTGGAGTGGGGAGGGAATAGAGATTTTGCAGTATCCTTCCCCCTGGAGTGGGGAGGGAATAGAGATTTTGCAGTATCCTTCCCCCTGGAGTGGGGAGGGAATAGAGATTTTGCAGTATCCTTCCCCCTGGAGTGGGGAGGGAATAGAGATTTTGCAGTATCCTTCCCCTGGAGTGTTCCAAATGAACTGCGCAGGTCTGGTAGAGCAAAACAAAGACCCGCCTACCTAAAAGACTATGTGACCAATAGGAACATCCCAACCAAGAGGGGAGGGGTGTTAGATATCAACACTAGCTACCAGAGTTTCCACTCTGGTCCTCTGTTCCGGCGGGAACAGAGGTTTAATCCTATTGGCTAAGAGGTCTGACAGCTCCCTATAAAAAGGCTGCTGTCAGACCAAACAGTTGCTGGATTCCACCTACTTGTCTAACTATAATAAAGAGCTGTTGTTGCGTTAAGCCTGTGTCTGCATTCTCTTTTCCCTATCTAACAATCCTCCCCACTTCTCCATGCCTCAGGAGCCTCCTGGTGGCCATCCAGCCCCTCTGGTCCCTGCTCTGAGTCTGAACCCTGCACAGGGCCCTCCACATCGTCCAGGGCAGACTCATATGGTCCCTCACTATCCGAGTCCATCAGCAGCTCAACCAGATCCTGCTGGGCCACAGCAAGTTTGTATTGATTGTTTGCTGGAGTATTATTGAGATTGAAGCTGAAGTAGTCATTGACAGGTAGCGGACAATTTTGTGTACTGTGTTTAGGCCAGACCAGAGGCAGAGCCTGGTGTAAGCAGAGAATTTCCAGTTATGTTTCCGTGGCACCAAAAAACATAGATTATCCGCTTGTAAAGGATGGGTAGACATTAAATTTGCCATCTTAAGTGGAAGCCAAGTTAAATGCAGCAGGAATTTTCACCTGGTTGCTCCTGATGGAGAGATTTAACAGCGCAGTCAAAAACCAATGTGGCCTTGACGTCACTTCCGGGATCGGACGAGGACGGACATGTTTGTCCGCCGCTCGTCTCCCCGGTGGGTCCCTTAGGGGACACAGGAGCCCTTGTAGGGGGGTCCTGCCAAAGGGCGGCTGGCCGAGGCATCCCGCATGTGGCGGCAGCCAGCTGGGGTGCTTTTCGGTTTCGCCTAGGAGCTGGGGAGTGGAGGGGGGGCGAGACACAGCTTCGCGCTGCCCGCCCTCTCCTCGGATGGCTCCGGAGGCTAAAAGAAAAGTTGGAGAAGTGCAGCTGGAGACTGAAAGTGGGGATCCTGACCGATGCTCTTGGAGGACTTAGGAGAAAAGCAACAATCACTTTGTGAGTCTTTTGTGTTTCTGTCCTTGAAGAGAGATTAGAGGGGGGGGTTACCATCCCCCCCCCCTCGGACTAAGCGGCTTTGAAAATGGACCCTCGGGAAGAGAGAGGTTAAAAGACTGATTTATTTGACTTTTAATTGAAAATGACTTTCACAATTGCTGGAAACGACTCTGAACTGTTGTTTTAAAGCAAAAACTTTTGGCAACTTCTTTCCCTGCGAAGGGGAGGGCCAAGATGGCGCTCGCCCCTCTTTCTTTGTCTTTATGCAAATGAAGTCTGTCCTCTGAAGTTACTCCCAAAGAGAGACTAAAGAAAAGTGGATTGCTTGTTTACTCTCCCAAAGGGAAACTGGGACCTCCTCCTGTGTAGGATCTTCTGATCTTTGGCTGACTTTTCTCTCCATTCATCTTGGTGTATTTTACTCTTGGAACTGCAAATTGGGTGCCGTTGCGATTGTTTTCCTTTGGAGACCAGCGTAGCTGTGAAACCCTCTGACACCACTTCCCTTGGCAAGGATTTGCATCTCTGAACTTAAACAAACGGCGGCAAGGAAACCCCCTACCGGCAAAGCGCACTCAGCCCCCTCATCGGCTGCCCCAAGTCCCACGATGCAACAGTCTAAGATATCGTCAATGTTGCAGAAAACAGTGGCTGGGGAGAATCCCAAGGAATTATCTGTTACGGAAATGTTTAAAGAACTTATGAAGGGACGGAATGAAATGAGGGCTGAGATCAAAGAAGAACTCAGAGTGGTTAAAGAACATATAGCTGGAAATACACAACGAATTTTGGTCTTAGAGGACGGAATGGCGGGGCTGGGGGAAGAAGTGAAAGCAATGCATAAGGGAAACATAGATATGGAAAACTTCAGACAAAAGTAGAATTTGAAAGAATGTCCTTTTTTCTTAGATTCCAGAACTTACCAGAAACAGAGAATGAAAACCTTAAAGATATTATGAGTACAATTTTAGCAGATTATCTCAAGAGAGATAAAAAACAAATATGGTGGGATATGGATCTAGCTTATAGGATAAATTCAGCATATGCTAGAAGACACAACGTTCCGAGGGAGATACATGTTAAGTTTGTCAGGAGATCCACAAGGGACGAGGTACTTGCGACCCAAAGGGAGGGACCATTGAAATATAAGGGTGAAGAGATCACCATTCTTAAACAGATCCCGAAAAAAATAAGAGATAGAAGGAGGAAATTTTCCTCCCTAGCAAAAAATTTATATGAAAAAGGGATCTGGTTTAAATGGCTGATTCCGGAGGGGATGTTAATCTTCTGGGAGGGAAACAGGATCAGAATCAATACAGTCCAAGAGGCGGAGGCCTTCATTAAAAAGAATTTTCCACTCTCAGAGGAGGAACAGAGTGGGAGTAGTGAAAGAGACAGTAAAACACAAGACAGTAAGATCCAAGACGGGAAGGAGGGGGGCACTGAGGCTCTCTCTGGCGACAGGGAGGAAGAAGCAATATCGAAAAGGCTCAGATCTCAAAAATAAAATTATTTGGAACAATAGCAGTTAGTGATATATTAGAAAACGACAAAGAGAAACATGTAGGAACACAAGACTAACAATATAGAGTAAGATTTGGTGTACTGTTTTCTTCTATAAATTTGTTGTACAATGTTATATAAATGAGTACCGTGCTGGGATCTCTATCAGCAGTATGAAAGCTGCCAAAAAAATTTGTATACCTATTTACCCTTCCCTATATACTTGAAAACCAATAAAACTTTGTTTAATTAAAAAAAAAACCCAATGTGGCCTTTTCTTTAGGAATTCAAGATTTCTTTCCTTGGGAAAAAGGAACAATGAAAGGCTAAAAATGGAGGAGGTAAATATTTAGCTCTCCTAAATAGGACACAGGTAATCCTTGACTTACGACCACCACTGAGTCCCAAATTTCCGCTGCTAATTGTTAAGTGAGTTTTGCCCCATTTTACGACCTTTCTCACCACTGTTGTTAAGAGAATCATTGCGTTGTTAAGTTAGCAATTGGCTGTTAAGGGAATCTGGCTTCCCTTTCGATTTTGTTTGTCGGAAGGTCACAAAAAGCGATCACATCAGCACCTGGGACACTGCAACCGTCATAAATGTGAGTCAGTTGCAGAGCGTGTGTGGATGTTGAACCCGTGGGCATGAAGATGCCGCAAAAGTCATTTAAGTGTGCAAAACGTTCTGAAGTAACTTTGAACAGTCACCAAATAAGTGGTTGTAAGTCAAGGACATGGACTATTGTCCGAAGACACAATGAAAACTTCAAACTCTCACAACACGTGGAGAGACTCAACCAAGATTTCAACTGGGAAACTCAGCATCCTAGAGTCACCAAACTAAATCCAAAAAATGCTAGGGAGTTCCTGAAAGCTTAGCATTCAGACAGATTAGCCATCAGCAGACACAGAGAGATACACCACATTTACACAGCCATCAAAAGAGACAATAAAAAAGCTAAGAAGGAAACAAAAATAACCGGAACAGTCCCCTCCAGCAGCCAATACTCAGATAAGCGGGAATTAACACCAGACAAACCTTCAAGCAGAAAATAATCCTCTAATCGAGGAACTACCAAGGAAAAAACCGCACTCCTGCAAATATTGGCAGGGCAAGCTACTGGGAGCCAATCCCTAGCACTGATGGTGTGACTTAGTTGGGTCATGAGATGTCTGCAAGGAAACAACTAACCTCAGAGAACTAAGCTCAGAGAACGGTATAGGGTTTCCTGCCTAGGCAGGGGGTTGGACTAGAAGACCTCCAAGGTCCCTTCCAACTCTACTATTGTATTATTGTATGTATAACACAAAGGACCTCACATCCTCCCCCTCTTCCTCTAGCACTGATGATGTTACCTAGTTGGCTCATGAAATGTCTGCAAGAAAACCACCAAACTCAGAGAGCACCAAGGACCCCATGGTTGTTATCCCTTGGTTGTCCCCATGGTTATCCCAATTCCTCTTGCAGCAAACACAAATACAAGGACCAAATGATCACTTACCCGGTAAATTTTACAAGCATAGATTACTGCGATGCTCAGAACGGCCTCCCTCCCCCCTCTCTTTCGCTGCTAAGGCAAATGCCCTCCGGTTGGGAGAAGGTGGCGGGGACTCCAAGTCCCATCCTCCCCCTCCAGCTGTGGCTACCGGGCATCGGAGTGCCCGCCCAGACGGCGGGGAGGAAAAGCTGGCCTCTGTTCGCCTGATCTGTGACCTCACATGCGACGTCACAAGGGCTGCTTGGAATGATGGGAAAATCTTTAGCCTTGGCCCGCCGCCCTTGGGATGGTGGCTGGCTGGGTAGGGAAACCACGATGCCCTGAATTTCAGCCTTTTGCATGCCAGGATCATGGCAGAATGTGAGTGGGGAAGCCGAGCGGTCAGCTGGGGTCTTGCTTGGGAATTTTGGAGGCCTCGCTGTGTCAGGGTTCCAAATAGCATCCAAAAGTAAATCAGAGTCCAAGGCAAAGTATTTGCTACTGTGCTACTTATTAAAGCAGCTCCTACGTCCCTTCCAAAGTCTTCTAAGGGGCTGGAGAAGGGATGAAATACCCAAATTCTATACGTCCTTCAGCCATCCAGCTTTTGCTTCAGTCTTGGGTGACTACATAGGCCATCCCTGCTGCCTTTTGGCCAGCAATATCATTCACCGTTGCCTTGAGTAATGGAAGAGAATATTTGCAGCTCAGGGCTGAACTGTGAGGCCCTTGGTGCTCTCTGAGCCTGGTGGTTTTCTTGCAGACGTTTCATGACCCAGCTAGGTAACATCATCAGTGCTAGGAGAGGTTGGGGTTGGAGGAGGATAACAACCATGGGGTCCTTGGTGCTCTCCGAGCTTCGTGGTTTTCTTGCAGATGTTTCATGAGCTAACTAGGTAACATCATCAGTGATAGAGGAGGAGGAGGAGGAGGAGGAGGAGGAGGAGGAGGAGGAGGAGGAGGAGGAGGAGGAGGAAGTGGAGGAGAAAGAGGAGGAGAAAGAGGAGGAGAAAGAGGAGGAGAAAGAGGAGGAAAGAGAGGATGATAGTGGGGTCCTTTGTGCTTTCTGAGTTGTTTTCTTGCAGACATTTCATGACCCAACTAAGTAACACCATCAGTGCTAGGGATTGCTCCCAGTAGCTTGCCCTGCCAATATTTGCAGGCGTGCGGTTTTTCCCTTGGTAGTTCCTTGATTAGAGGATTATTTTCTGCTTGAAGGTTTGTCTGGTGTTAATTCCCGCTTATCTGAGTATTGGCTGCTGGAGAGGACTGTTCCGGTTCTTTTTGTTTCCTCCTTAGCTTTTTTATGGTCTCTTTTGAAGGGTGTGTAAATGTGATCTATCTCTGTGTGTCTGTTGATGGCTAATCTGTCTGAATGCTAAGCTTTCAGGAACTACTTTCTTTTCAATGTGTAACAGACATTTCATGACCCAACTGGATAACATCACCAGTGCTAGAAGGAGGTGGGGTTGGAGGAGGAGGAGGAGGAAGAAGAGGAGGAAGAGGAGGAGGAAGATAACAATCGTGGGGTCCTTCATGCTCTCTGAGTTTGGTCATTTTCTTGCAGACGTTTCCTGACCCTGCTAGGTAACATCATCAGTGCTAGAAAGGGGTGTGATGATGAAAGAACCAGAACGGTTGAAGGTGGAGGGCCGAAGTTAAGGAATGGAAGAATTATTAATTTTGTCCTAAAGTCTGGAACCAAAGGGCGAACCGGTTGAAGGAGAGCTGGGATCTGTAAACGCTTGTAATTCATTAAACAGATTGAATTTTGTTTTAAATTTAGTTTGGTGCTCGGAAGAATATAAGATGATTGCCGGCTCCTCAGATCCCAGGTCACAAACTGTATACTTGCGGGAGGAGAAAACGGTATTGTCTCTTTGTTTCCTTTGGATTGAATAATTGGAGAGAAAGGGTACTTATTTATTTATCTATTTATCTATTTATTTATTGCTTATTATTAAATTATACGCCTCCCATCTTACTATCCAAGGCATTAAAGAAAGATTACTCACCGCGATAATGAATTGGTTGCAAGGAATAATAATACAGGTAGTCCTCGACTTACGGCCGCAATTGCACCCAAAATTTCCCATTGCTAAAGCGAGACGGTTATCAGGTGAGTTTTACCCCCCATGTTGTGGCCTTTCTTGCCACAGTTGTTAAGTGAATCGCTGCAGCCGTTTAAGTTAGTCACAAGGTTGTTAAGCGAGTCTGGCTTCCCCGTGGACTTGGCTGGTCAGAAGGTCGCAAGAGGGGATCATGTGATCCTGCACACTGCGACGATCGTAAGTATGAGTCAGTTGCTGAGTTGTCAGAATTTTGACCGCGTGGCTATGGGGATCTTGCAAAGATTATGTGAAAAACTATCCTGTTACTTTTTTCAGTGCTGCTATACAACTTAAAGTGGCCACTAAATGAATGGTTGAAAGTCGAGGACTACCTGTAAAATAGAATTAGCTCATCTGGTCGTGTTTTATATCTGGTTAATCTGGAAAGGCTGACACTATTTTATGCCAATGAAAAAGCTATCTTAGAAGACCGATCCTAAAGATCTAAAAGAGAAAAGGGTGAGGGGCTCCTGAATCACCAGGGGGGGGGTAGGTAGGTAGGTAGAGGGAGAGAGAAAGAAATACAGTAGGTAGGTAGGGAGAGAGAGAGGGTAGGTAGGTAGGTAGATAGAGGAAGAGAGAGAGAGAGTAGGTAGGTAGGTAGGTAGGTAGGTAGGTAGGTAGGTAGGTAGAAGGAGAGAGAAAGAAATACAGTAGGTAGGTAGGGAGAGAGAGAGGGTAGGTAGGTAGGTAGATAGAGGAAGAGAGAGAGAGAGTAGGTAGGTAGGTAGGTAGAAGGAGAGAGAAAGAAATACAGTAGGTAGGTAGGGAGAGAGAGAGGGTAGGTAGGTAGATAAAGGGGGAGAGAGAGAGAAATACAGTAGGTAGATAAAGGGGGAGAGAGAGAGAAATACGGGAGGGAGGGAGGGAGAGTAGGTAGGTAGGTAGGTAGATGTTTCCAGGTGTATTTATCCATGTGCTGGAGAAGGAAATCGCTGACAGCCTAAGATTTGTTTCTACTGACACAGCACTTCATCAATGTAATTCTCATCAAACACTCTAACTAAAAAGCTTTCCAAAAGGAAAAAAAGTTTTCTTTTTCTGAAAAAAAAAAGTTTTGCACTCTGCAAACCTCCCCCAAATGGCTCGTTTTTCGCAAAAATGGGCCTGTTTTTTTTTTCAAATAAAAGGCATGAATAGCCTTGCCGAGTGCTTCTCGGGGGAGCAAAAAAGAGCAATAAATAGCCAGTTTTTCCCCCAAAAGGGCCCATTTTTTGTCAAAAGAAATTGCATGCACAGCCATATGGAGGCTTATAGAGTACTGCTGGGGGCTGGGGGGGGCAAAAAAGGGCCCATTTCTTGCTCGTTTCTGCCCTCCCCAGCCCCCAGGAGCTGTCTGAAAGCCTCCATAAGGGTATGCACAGCCATTTTGGTGAAGGGGCGGGGCTTCGGGAGGCAAAGAAATGCTGTATTTGGTGTATAAGACGCACCAAGATTTTCAGCCTCTTTTTTTGAGGAAAAAAGGTGCATCTTATACTCCTAAAAATACGGTATACACTATAGGAGCCCTGGTGGCGCACTGGTTAGAATGCAGTATTGCAGGCAAACCGTGCCAGGAGTTCGATCCTGACCAGCTCCTGCTTCACTCAGCCTTCCATCCTTGGTAAAATGAGGACCCAGATTGTTGGGGGCAACAGGCTGACTCTATAAACCACTTAGAGAGGGCTGTAAAGCACTATGAAGTGGTATAAAAGTCTAAATGCTATTGCTAAGTGTGGAGGGAGGGAGGGAGGGAGGGAGGGAAGGAAGGAAGGAAGGAAGGAAGGAAGGAAGGAAGGAAGGACATGGGGGTGCAGTGGTTGGAATGCAATTTTGCAGACTAACTCTGCCCTCTGCCAGGAGTTCGATCCTGACTGGCTCAGTTAACTCAGCCTTCTTGTTCTGACCCAGCTCCCCAAACACAACAAACCCTCTGTATTTCAATCAATGATTCCATTATTAAGAGTGCCGGCAGCTACGCCAAAGTGTTTCTCTCTCACCACAGGTTAACAAGTCTGCCCAGCAGGGAGATGAATAGTTATCTGCCACACCTACTCATCTCCGCCCCCTGCTTTTTATCCCCAGAGCAAGGGTGGGGCCTTGCTACCAGCGGTTGGAATAGAATCATGAAAGAAAGGATGCCAAGGGAGGGTTAAAAACGAAAGGCGAGCGACAAAATATCAAAACACCTTTTTCATTACTTTAAATAATTAAAGTTGTCGAATTGTCACCACCGTTCAGCTCACCATAAATAGAGTCCCAAGCCGGGGCAAGATTCTCAACGCCGACTTTGACGTCTTGGATGACCGAAAGTACGACGTGGATCTCAAGATGGAGACCGTCTCGACGATTTCAGATTCTCAGTCTCGTTCCAAGAGTCCCTGTGAGTATCGGCCGAGTTGAGGAGGGGTGATATGAGGTCTGGGGTGGGGGTGGGGGGTGATGGCAAAGGTGGGGAATGAGCAGTTCTTAGCCGCTGGGAAGTTGGGGTGGATTTCAGAACTGGATTTCTCTCTTGGTTGGGAAGGTTCCAGAGTAACTGGTATTCAGCCGGTTCGGGATGGTTTGATTGAACTGGTTGCAGAAATCGTGGGTGGCCTTGCCCACCCGCCCCGACTCTATGGCATCCCATTTAGGGGGCCTCCTTTTTTTAGCCAAAGCACATTTACAAACCGGTAGGGAAGGTAAGTGAATACCACCCCTGGAAGGTTCATTTGAGCTTCACCTTCGCAGCCCGAAAACGTAAGGACCTGTGCTGGGATGATCACCTGAACAATCATCTGAACTTCAGAGCTCTGGAGGAAGAGAAAGAATTGGAGGAAGAAGACTCATCACCAACACCTCAATCAGTCGTGGAAGAGGTTATTGCTCCTTACAAGGTCTCCAGTTTTGTGTATTTTATTTATTTTCTACAAGCACCACTGTTTTCTTGCTCTAGTCCATTCGATAATATACTTCCAATTTACTTTTACATATCATTTTGGCACTCAGGCTACTTGGACTGATAAGCAATAGCAATAGCACTTATACACCGCTTCACTGTGCTTTTACAGCCCCCTCTAAGCGGTTTACAACAATCTGGGTCCTCATTTTACCCACCTCGGAAGGATGGAAGGCTGAGTCATCCTTGAGCCGGTCAGGATCGAACTGCTGGCAGTGGGTAGTGACTCAATACTGCATTCTAACCACTGCGCCACCAGAGTTAGAGACAGAGAAAGACAAAGAGGTGATAGATGATAGATAGATAGATAGATAGATAGATAGATAGATAGATAGATAGATAGATGAGAGAGAGAGAGAGAGAGAGAGAGAGATGATAGCAATACTGTTAGCAATAGCATGTAAACTTATATACTGCTTCTCAGTGCTTTACAGCCCTCTCTAAGCGGTTTACAACAATCTGGGTCCTCATTTTACCCACCTCGGAAGGATGGAAGGTTGAGTCATCCTTGAGCCGGTCAGAATCGAACTGCTGGCAGTGGGTAGAGTCAGCCTGCAATACTGCATTCTAACCACTGCGCCAACAGAGTTAGAGACAGAGAGTGACAAAGAGGTGATAGATAGACAGACAGACAGACAGATAGATACTGGAGAGAGAGAGAGAGAGAGAGAGACAGACAGACAGACAGACAGATACTGGAGAGAGAGAGAGAGAGAGAGAGAGGAGAGAGAGAGGAGAGAGAGAGGAGAGAGAGAGAGGAGAGAGAGAGAGGAGAGAGAGAGAGAGGAGAGAGAGAGAGGAGAGAGGAAAGAGAGAGGAGAGAGAGAGAGAGAGAGAGAGAGAGAGAGATGATAGCAATATTGTTAGCAATAGCATGTAAACTTATATACCGCTTCTCAGTGCTTTTACAGCCCTCTCTAAGCAGTTTACAACAACCTGGGTCCCATTTTACCCACCTTCGAAGGTTAGAAGGCTGAGTCATCCTTGAGCCGGTCAGGATCGAGCTGCTGGCAGTGGGTAGAGTCAGCCTGCAATACTGCATTCTAACCACTGCGCCAACAGAGTTAGAGACAGAGAGAGACGAAGAGGTGATAGATAGATAGATAGATAGATAGATAGATAGATAGATAGATAGATAGATAGATAGATGATAGATAGATAGATAGATAGATAGATAGATAGATAGATGATAGATAGATGATAGATAGAGAGTGAGATGATAGCAATACTGTTAGCAATAGCACTTAGACTTATATACTGCTTCTCAGTGCTTTACAGCCCTCTCTAAGCGGTTTACAGAGTCCCCCAACAATCTGGGTCCTCATTTTACCCACCTCAGGAGGATGGGAGGCTGAGTCAACCTTGAGCCTGGTGAGATTTGAACTGCCAAATTGCAGGCAGCTGGCAGTTAGCAGAAGTAGCCTGCAGTACTGCATTCTAACCACTGTGCCACCATGGCTCTAATACATGTAGACCTCAAGTTATGACCACAGATGGGACTGACACTTCCGGTGGGCATTAAGTGAGCTGTGCTGAATTTTGTGACCTTGTTTTGCCATGGCCATTAAAGGAGCCTGTTTATTTAATTGTGCAAATGGCCATCCAATCTCTTCTTAAAAACCTCCAGTGATGGAGAATTCACAACTTCTGGTGGCAGGCTGTTCCACTGGTTAACTGTCCTCCCTGTTGGGAAGTTTCTCCTTAATTCCAGGTTGCCTCTCTTCTATTTTTTTTTTTTTTGAACAAAGTTTTATTGGTTTTTTTAAAAATAACAAGGAAAAAGGTAGTGGAAAGGTTACAAATTTTGGCAGTTGCAATGTGCGGTAGGTGCCCCCTCCCTCCATACTCATAATATACATTTACACAAAATTCATTACTAAATAGTAATATATAGTCAGCATATAAGTTCAATTAATAATTTCGATCAATTTATGTCAAGCAGGTTTTCTTATTCATTTTTGTGATCTGAGTTTTCTCGGTATTGCCCCATCTCCCCCCGCCGGCAGAGCTCCGTCCCCTCCCGTGTCCTGTATGTCTGTTGCAGGATCATTTGGTTTATCTAGGAGTGCTTTATTTTTTTCCATAAAGGCCTGCGCCTCTATGGGTGTATTGATTCTAACTCTTGTGTCCTCCCAGAATATTAGCATACCTTCAGGCATCAACCATCTGAACCACACCCCCTTCTGGTATAGTTTCTTCGCTAATTGCGAATAGCTTTTTCTTTTCTCCCTCACTTTCTTGGGGATCTGTTTCAGGATGGTTATTTCCCTATCTTGATATTTCAAAGCTTGCCCCCTTTGTGCACTCAGAATTTCATCTCTTGTAGTTTTTCTAAGAAATTTAATGTGAACCTCCCTGGGTACATTGTGTGTTTTAGCATATGCTGAGTTCACCCTGTAGACCAGGTCTAGTTCCCATCCTATCTGTTGTTTGTCTTTCTGAATGTATTCGGCCAAAATGTTTGTCATGATGTCCCTTATGTCTTCATCATCTGTCTCTACCACATTTTGAAATCTAAGGTAAAAGGACATTCTCTCAAATTCTATTTTCATCTGTTGGGTGTCAAGTTCTTTGTTCCCCTTCTGCAACCCTTCCATCCCCTCCCTCATCTCAGCCGTTCCCCCCTCCAAAAGATCCAGTCTCTGTGAATTTTTGTTAATTTGGACCTGGTTCTCTTTAATTTCTTCTTTCATCTCTTTTAATTGTCTTTTTATTTCCTCTTGTCCCTGTAGAAGTTGTTGAAACATTTGTTGGAATTCAGTCTCTGTGGTTCTAGGTTGCATCAAAGCTGTTATCGTTGATTGTGTACTGGGACTGGATGTTGTAGATGTCGGGGCAGAGGCAGCGAAGCCAGGCTTCCCAGGTGGTGGTTTTTTACGTGACATTGTTTGTGGGATAAAGAGTTCAGTCTATGCAGAGAATGATCAGTCAGAGAGGTAAAACAGCCAGGAGAGTCCAGGAGATTAAAGGTCCAAGCAGAGGGTGATTTTTCTGGTTGCACTGGCAATAGGGTAAGGTTTTTCACATCAGGGAGTCCAAAAAGTAGCAATCAACAAGAGATTTATCTGAGTAGCACGGAGACAAAGACCGGAAGCCTGAAGTTTTAAAGGTGGAGTCAATTTTCACAGTTCATAAAGACAACGGAAGTGTGCCATCTTGCCCTGCCAGCTTCAGGTTTAGAGGCATAACAAAGTTTTCAAAGTTTCCAAAGTTTCCAGATCATCATTGCATTGTAGGAATAAATCCAAAATTCGCTTTTAGTAGGAGCGTGACCTCATTAGTTGGCTCTCTCCCTCCTCCTTCCCCTAGGGCTGAGAGCAAAATTGTTTCCAGCCGCCTGCCCGAGGGGGGGGGGAAATCCCCCTCCCTCCAGCCGCGCTTCTCCAAGCCAAGCCGAAAGAAAGATTTAAACTGCTGGCAATTTCTCCAAATAAGTAACGGGAATGGAAGGGAGTTTTCGCCTCACCGCACTGCAGCCGCGTCCTTCTGCTCGTTTATTCTTCCGACAGCCTTGCAGCGAAGACGCCGGAGCGTCTCCCCATCATGCTCCCCAGTGCCTGGAGCGAGGCGGGGCCCCCCCGGACGCCGCCGATCCAGGGGATACCCCACGGTGCCGCCCCTCCGGCAGGAGCCTCTAGGGGGGGTCCTGTGCCCCCCAAGGAGTGGGGAGCCCACCGGAAAAGCGCGGGGCGAGCAAAGCTTGCCCGTCGCCGTCAGCCGCCGGAACCGGAAGTCCAGGTTGCTTCTCTTCTTGATTAGTTTCCATCCATTGCTTCTTGTCCTGCCTTCTGGTGCTTTGGAGAATAGCTTGACTCCCTCTTCTTTGGGGCAACCCCTCACTGGAAGACAGCCATCATGTCCCCCCTAGTCCTTCTTTTCATTAAACTAGACATGCCCAGTTTTTGCAGCTGTTCTTCATATGTTATGAAGAAAGATAAGAGATTTCCCGTACAACGTTTATCCCTCATAAAATATGGCGGCACATTTTTTATTTATGTTTATTTAATCTGACATTCCAGCTAGCGCAAAAGGGATGGCATCCAGAGGTAGTATTCAGCCAATTCTGACAGATATTTTGAGTAGTTGGGGAAACCGGCCACTTCTGGTTGGCTCTGCCCCCATTTTTCACTGCCTCTCGAGTCCCAGCTGATCGAGTCCCAGCTGATCGAGTCCCAGCTGATCAAGTCCCAGCTGATCAAGTCCCAGCTGATCAGCTGAGTCTTCTTTTGTTGCCCTGCACAGAACGGAGATAGCAAGCAGGTTAGTGGGGTGGGGTGGGAATAGAGATTTTGCACTATCCTTCCCCCAGGAGTGGTGAGGGAATGGGAATTTTGCAGAATCCTTCCCCCAGGAGTGAGGAGGTAATGGGGATTTTACAGCATCCTTCCCCCTTGAGTGGGGAGGGAATGGGGATTTTGCAGTATCCTTCCCCCAGGAGTGAGGAGGGAATAGAGATTTTGCACTATCCTTCCCCCAGGAGTGGTGAGGGAATGGGAATTTTGCAGAATCCTTCCCCCAGGAGTGGGGAGGGAATGGTGATTTTGCAGTATCTGTCCCCCAGGAGTGGGGAGGGAATGGGGATTTTGCAGTATCCTTCCCCCAGGAGTGGGGAGGGAATGGGGATTTTGCAGTATCCGTCCCCCAGGAGTGGTGAGGGAATGGGAATTTTGCAGTATCCTTCCCCCAGGAGTGGGGAGAGAAAGGGGATTTTCCAGTATCCTTCCCCCTGGAGTGGGGAGAAAATGGGAATTTTGCAGTATCCTTCCCCCAGGAGTGAGGAGGGAATACAGATTTTGCAGTATCCTTCCCCTGGAATAGGGTGGAAATTGAGATTTTGCAATTTCCTTCCCCCTGGAGTGGTGAGGGAATGGTAATTTTGCAGTATCCTTCCCCCAGGAGTAGGGAGGGAATGGGGATTTTACAGTATCCTTCCCCTGGAATAGGATGGAAATGGAGATTTTGCAGTATCCTTCCCCTGGAGTGGGGAGAGAATGGGAATTTTGCAGTATCCTTCCCCCAGGAGTGGGAGGGAATAGGGATTTTATAGTATCCTTCCCCTGGAATAGGATGGAAATGGAGATTTTGCAGTATCCTTCCCCCAGGAGTGGGGAGATAAAGGGGATTTTGTAGCATTGTTCTCCAGCCACACCCACCAAGCCACGCCCACAGAACCGGTAGCAAAGTTTTTTGAATCCCACCACTGATGGTGTTCCTTGCAACTGTTCTCACTTTTTTGCTTCCACCACTGTAGGAAGAAAAAGTAATCCCGGCGGTTCAACATGAAGAGAAGACAAGTGAGATGTCATCTAAGAGGATGTTGGACACCGTATGCACACCGACTGGACCCATAATTATCTTGCTTGAATCGGGCTCCACCGAACAACTTAAGGAAGAGCGGAAAGCTCTTCAGGAACCCAAAGCTGTGGAGAGGGAACTCTCACCGCCCCAACCTCCGCCAAAGTGTCAAGCTTTAGCCATCTTGCCACCACCTTCCGAAGCTTCACGTAAGTGTTGACTGTCATTGAATCGCAGAGTTGGAAGGGGGCTTGGAGCTCTTCTAGTCCTACCCCTTGCTCAGGCAGGAAATGTTCTGACCCGGGCTTCCCGAGCAAACTCCTGGTCCCGACGAAAAAACCCTTTTATTCATTTCCTGTGAATTCTGCTCCTTCACATCCAGCAAAGTCTTTCAAAGGAGGATTTACAGTCACAGACCTTATCTGGCTTGGAGAGCTGCCAGGCCGAGATCTGCAGAACCTGGCAAGGAGTCTCCCAGAGTCACAAACCAATTAAGCAAACTAATTGTCTCCTGCAAGCACCACTCCCCTTTCGCTCCTCTTTAATTCCCTCTGGGAGTGGCCATTCATCATCCATCTGTGGCCTTCCTCCCAAGTCGACCCCTGTTCTTTAGCTGCTCCCTTGGTCTGGCAACTGTGCATGTGCCCACTGGGAACAGGCTCCAGCTGTTGTTCTGCCTCACTGATATCTGACTATGAAGGCAGCTGATAACTGGCAAAGGGCCCTGGTCCCCTCTCTGCCTCCGACACAGAGCCCTCCTCAGAGCCTTCCCCAGACTTCAGGACTGGCCCATGTTCCTCCCCAACCTCCTCACTGTCTGAATCTGTTGCCAGCTCCGCTGGCGGCTGGCGGGCCACAACAGAAAACCCTATACCAAGGGTGTCAAACTCGATTTAATTGAGGGCCATGTCAGGCTGAGTTTGACCTCAGGGGCGAGCGCCACGGACAGAGGGCGTGGCCAGCTCAATGTCACTCAGCAAAGTTCCATTTTCAAACGTGATGGCCTCTTTGAGCCCTCTGCCAGTGAAAATGGAGCCCTGGAGGGCCGCATGCAGCCCTCCAAGCTCCACTTTCACTGGCTGAGGGCTGCAGGGCGCCATCGCAGCCTAAAACAGACCGCAGGTGGGCTAGGCATGGTCCTCCCAAGCTCCATTTTTGCTGGCAGAGGCACCACAGGCCGGTCCTTGGATGTTTCCAGAGCAGCCCAGTGGTCTGGATCCAGCCCGCAGGCCTTGAGTTTGACACCCCTGCCCTATACTATTTAGGCAAATCCTTGGCCAATCTCTTATTAAAAACCTTCAGTATTGCAGCCCTCACAACCTCTGTAAGGAAAGTCATTCCACTGATTAATTGTTGTCACCACCAGGATATTTCTAGATTTCTTCTCTCCTTGATGAGTTCCTATCATGAGGAGGACCAGCTAGTTGAGATGGATTCTTTTCTCTCTTTTTTTCAGGATCTGTTCTCCTTCCAGAGAAGATTCTACCTGTCTTGTCATCTCCTCCTCCGCAGGAGTCAAAGAAACCAAAATTGCCATGTTTCGAGGAAGGCTCGGTCCTTCATATACTGTTCGAGAGGGTATGGTGTTCCTTCCCTTCGAGAATTCAGGCTCATGAGCTGGGGTTGGGCTTGGAGATCATCTGGTAGCCCTTTATTATTGGATTATGTTCTCACACAGTCATCGGAAGGAAGGGTTGGGGATTTGGGATCTCTGAACTCATCCAGTTCGGATCCCAGGAATCCATGACTCCACAATCCCAAGCAGATGGCCTCCAGATTCGGTTGAAACACCTCCAGAGAAGTAGCGCCTACCCTCTTTGAAGGCAACCTAGTCCACTGGTGAATCTCGTTGTGGATATCGTCTTCACAGCCCTCTAAAATCTGGTCATTTCCGTCCATTTTTCTCGTCTCATCTTCTGAACTCCACTATCCAGTCTTCTACATCAGAGGGTCCCCAACCTGGCTAGTTGCCACCAAGCCAAGTGAGTGGCCGGCCAATGCGTGCTTCCACATAGGCACACAGCTGCACTTGTGCGAGCCTCGTGACAGGTGCCCATGGCCCCACGTGTGCGAGCCTCATCGTGGGTACCTGTGGCCCCACTTGTGTGAGCCTCATCATGGGTCCCGTGACCCCACTCATGTGAGCTTTGTCATGGGTGCCCATGGTCGCACTCGCAAGAGCCTCGATACGGTTGCTTGCAGCCCCACTCAACGCTTGCGTCGCCACAAACATTTGCCCCGCCTACAAAATCATCCCCTTTCCCCCTCCCCCTGCTCCGGGCCACCAACCCAAAAAGGTTGGGGAACTCTGTTCTACATGACTGGATAGAAGCCATGGGGTTCTACTTCAACAGGGTCAAACGTAGAAAGTTCTGGATTGGACCACCCACATCTTAAAAAAGTAAATAGCAGGTGAAAGAAATGAAAATTTTCTTGAAAAGCAACATTCACACCAAGGGTGGGTTCCGGCAGTCACTCGTGCATGCCTACGCAGTGACGTGCTGTGAGGTTAATGGCTGGTGAGGCTGGTGACGTCATCACGAAGGTGGGGAATGGGACCACGTGTGCTGGAGGCACACATTTCTACCTCCGCAGCTCCTGGGCGTGCACGGACGGAGATAGGCAGAATGGAGCCGAGGCGATCCGGCGGGCGAGCGACCGAGGATTGGGCTGCCTCGCTCGCTCTTTCGTCCGCCCGGATCGCCTCGGTGTCGCTGTGGCTACCTTCGTCCGTGCGCGCCCGGCAGAATGTCGGCGTTTCCGGATGACGAAGGCACAAAAGCGACTGTCGACTGTCGCTTTTGTGCCTTCGTCATCCGGAAACGCCAACATTCTGCCGGGCGTGCATGGATGGAGGTAGGCAAAATGGCGCCGATCCGATCCGGCGGGCGAGCGACCGAGGATCTGGCTGCCTTGCTCGCTCTTTCGTCCGCCCGGATCTCCTCGGTGTCACTGTGGCTACCTCCGTCTGTGCGCGCCCGGCTCCGCGATCCGGGCGGACGAAAGAGCGAGCGAGGCAGCCCGATCCTCAGTCGCTCGCCCGCCGGATCGGCGCCATTCTGCCTACCTCAGTCCATGCGCGCCCGGCTCCGCGATCCGGGCGGACGAAAGAGCGAGCGAGGCAGCCCGATCCTCGGTTGCTCGCCCGCCGGATCGGATCGGCGCCATTCTGCCTACCTCCGTCCATGCGCGCCCAGCAGAATGTCGGCGTTTCCGGATGACAAAGGCACAAAAGCGACAGTCGACAGTCGCTTTTGTGCCTTCGTCATCTGGGAGCGCCGACAACATTTCTGCCTCCGCCCTCCGCAGCTCCCGGGCTCAGCCGGACGGATGTATAATATTTTATATATATATATATAGTATATAATATTATATACTATTATTTCATGAAGAGAGGTGAGGCTGTGCTTCGCTTGCCTCCCCTGACCGCACGTCACTGCGCCTACGCAGGGCAATACAAAATTGCTCTGCGCATGTGCAGAAGCAAAAAGCAAGATGGCAGTGCCTATGGCACCACCTGCAGAACCAGTTCAGGGATGTGTCAGGCCTGGGTCGCTGCTGGCTCCAGCCGCCAAACTACTACTGGTTTGGCTGAACCGGGCCGAACCAGTAGGAACTCACCACTGATTCACACTCGGCAACAATCTGGTTTTTTAAGACAGTGACTTTGTCAGGTTTCCAAAAAATGCCCTAATTGATTCATGAGCCTCGGACCAAACTTCTAAGGAAAATTAGTCATTTATTAGGAGCATTGTCAGACCTCTTTGTCTTCTCCATCATCAGACCAAACCCGTCCTTGAGATGGTCCCAAAGGGTCTTCATACGATCGTACAAGAAATTGCGGCGATGCATCACCCACAGACGGTCCCAACTCAAACCGAAAGGAAGGTAGAGCCCGTTTATTCGCATTTCAGGCTCATTTCCCACAACTGCACCCGAGTAAAGTCCTTATGCTGGAATACCCTATGTTCCCATCCTGACAACATACAGGTAGTCCTCGACTTACGACCATTCATTTAGTGATGGTTCGAAGTTACGGCGGCGCTGAAAAAATTGAGCTACAACTGTTTTTCATACCTACGACCATTACAGCATCCCCATGGTCGCGCGATTAAAATTTGTACACTGGGCAACGGACTCATATTTATAATGGTTGCAGTGTCCCGGAGTCATGCGATCCACTTTTGTAACCTTCTGACAAGCAAAGTCAATGGGGGAAGCCAGATTCGCTTAACAACCATGTTATTAACTTAACAACTGCAGTGATTCACTTAACAACAGTGGCAAGAAAGCTTGTAAAATGGGGCACTGTCTCACTTAGCAACAGAAATGTTGGGCTCACTTGTGGTCGTAAGTCGAGGACAAACTGCATTTTCTTCAGCACTGTTATCTTTCTGATTCTACTAGATGTCCGATACTGTGTTTAATATCAGCTACAGAACTGTAATCTGGAATAACCAAGGTATACAGTTAGTCCTCAACTTATGGCTATCGTATTTTTCGGAGTATAAGATGCACCGGTGTATAAGACGCACCAAGATTTTGAAGAGGTAAGTAAGAAAAAAAAAAGTTTTTGTCCTCCCCGACCCCCAGGAGCACTCTGCAGGCTTCAGTGGGGCTGGAGGAAGGCAAAAATGCCCCCGTTTTAATAAAAAACAGGTGGAAAATGGGCCGTTTTCCACAAAAATTAGGCATTTTTGCCTTCCCCCAGCCCTGCTGAAGCCTGCAGAGTGCTCGTGGGGGGCTGGAGGAAGGGAAAAACACCTCCATTTTTGCGAAAAGTGGCCCGTTTTTCATCCATATTTTGCAAAAATTGAATACGGGGATGGGGCTTCTGGAACCCAAAAATGGCTATATTCGGTGTATAAGATGCACCAACATTTCCACGCTCTTTTAGGGAGGGAACGGTGCGTCCTATACTCCGAAAAATACGGTATTTAGCAATTGTTTGAAGTTATAACAGCTCTGAAAAAAGTGACTTACAACCAGTCTTCATATTTACAATCCTTGCAAGATCCTTCCCAAATTTGGATGCTTGGCAACTGGTGTGTATTTAGGATGGCTGCAACCTCCTGGCAGGATCGCCATTTGTGACCTGAATACAGGTAGTCCTCAACTTAAGACCAACACTGAGCCTGAAATTTCTGTTGTTAAGTGAGACATTTGTTAAGTGAGTTTTGCCCCATTTTTCGATCTTTCTTGCCTTAATTATTAAATGAATCAGTGCAGTTTGGGTTCCCCATTGACTCTGTTTATCAGAGCGTCACAAAAGGGGATCAAGGATGTGACCCTGGGACATTGCAATCGTCATATATATGGGTCAGTTGCCAAGTATCTGAATTTTGATCACGTGACCACGGGGAAGCTGCAAAGGTCGTAACAGTGAAAAACGGTCACAAGTCACCTTTTTCAGTGCCGTGGTAACTTTGAACGGTCACTATAAGCGAACAGTTGTAAATCAAGGACTTCTGAATACTTGTGGTCTGATACTTGTGAAAAGCAAAGTCAGGGGGGGAAGATGGATTCGCTTATCATCATCATCATCATCTTCACCATCATTTTTTAACGACCCCATAATCCATTGCGGGGTGGAGTCTGGTAAACTGACTGGAGCTAGCAGAGTGTTTACTGGCCAGATGCCTTCCTGTCGCCAATGCGGAGTTTTGTTCGGCAGATATATTCCCATTATGCCCAGAGAGGAAAAATATCTGCCGAATAGCTCTATCTGGGATTGAACTCACAGCCTCCTGATTGTGAGGCGAGAGCTCCAACTCTAGGCCACCATACCACTCCTCAAGATGGATTCACTTAAGGACCGTGGCCAAAAAAAGGGCAACCACATCTGGTCAACCTACTGAACCCTTTTTTTTATGTCTCTTTTCCCTGTTCCTGCTATCTATCTTACTGGCCCAAAAAGGAAGAACCAGAGAGCATTTTGGTGACCCACAAGGGGAGACTTTTATCCCAACGAGGAAAGGACAAAGCTAGCAGCGAAGACACGTCTTCTTTCTTCATGCCAGGTGGGAACGAATCTGCTTCAGCTATGGCCACCAGCCTCAGCTCATTCGTGGTATCGCCAGTCGGACAGGTCTTTGCGGACACCATCGAGCGGGCGCTAAGTAAATCCGAGGAATGGATGAATTATTACCTTCCAGTACCAGAGTCTAATAAGGGTGAGAAATGGCTCAAGCTAGTTCAGGGGTCAGAAACCTGTGGCTCTGGAGCCGCATGTGGCTCTGGAGCCGCATGTGGCTCTGGAGCCGCATGTGGCTCATTCATCCCTCTGCTGCGGCTCCCTTTTGCTGGTCGGCTCCATAATTGATAGAGCTTTTGGCTAGGCAGGTAGAGGAAAAAGGACGCCGCAGTAGGAGGAGACTCTATGGTGGGGGAACCGGACTTCTGGTCGGCTCTAGAATTGAACGGGAGGCTTCTGGTTAGGACTTTTGTCGCTCTTTGAGTGTTTAAGGTTGCCGATCCGCGTGCTAGTTGAAGCTAAAGACTCCTCTCGTGGTGCATCACCTAATTCTTGTTTCTCCTCCAACGTTCATCGCTTTTCAAAACCTTTTCTTAGAGGGCTTCCTAGAGGGGGTAGTTTAGCTCCTTGACATACGTTTCCAGTTGTTTTGGAGCTTCAGGAGTAGGTTTCGGCCAATTCTTTGGGCCAACTGAAGCTCTCCTAGATAAGTCATTAGTGAAGAACCTCATCAGGGTGAGAGCCGATGGACACAGGTCATGGTGGAGGACAATTTGTGGGTATTCTACTTAGGTTCAGAAGATTCTCCTTGCCATCTCTCGAAGTCTCTGAGATGTTTCCTTCAAAGGTTCGCCATGTTCTGGGCAGGAGATACATTTCCAAATATTTCCAATTTGTTAGAGAGGTAAGGAAAGAGCTGGCAACCGTTTGAGAATTGGTCAAATCCAGGGGTGGGTTGCTGCTGGTTTTACTACCAGTTTGCAACCTGTGCCTGTGCCATTCAATGTAAATTGTTCTTCGTGCATGTGCAGAAAAATTTACAGTGAACTGCGCACACGCAGTCACTAAAAACCAAAATGGCGGTTGGCCTAGCGGCAGTGAAGGAACCAGTTTTGGGGGCGTGGCAGGCCTGGGTCGCTACCGGTTCTGCGACCCAGGCCTGAATTCCACTACCAGTTCAGCCGAACCGGGCCGAACCGGGAGCAACCCACAAATCTAGTCAAATCTAGTCACAATTTTCCACAAAAAGCTCTCTTGGGAACAAAAACATCTCAGTCTCTACATCTGTTTACACATCTATCTACATATGCACATATTGCTCATTTTAAATATTTTAAGAGTTTGTGATCTATCTTTTATCATCTATCATCCATTTACCATCTATCCATCATCTATCATCCATCTATCTGTTTGTCTGTATATCGGTATGTCTATCATCCATCTTTACACATACTTACCATAAAATATTTTAACAGTTTCTGATATCTAGCCATGCATCCATCCATGCATCCATCTATGTCTGTCTGTCTGTCTGTCTGTCAGTCTGTCATCTATCATCTATATATCTACACATAACTACTTACATATATGCATACAGTTAAGTTTATTTTAAATATTTTTAAAAGTTTCTGTCCTTTCCTTAAGGGGATTCAAGGTTATTCCTAGATTTAATTTAATTTAAAAAAAAAAACAAAGCTGTATTTCCAGCAAAGGCAATAGCCATTATAAATGGATAGAGAATTACTGAAGTTCCACAATTATTGCTCAATTTATTAGTAAAAAAATGCCAAACAAATTGAATGATTTTCCAGATACAAAATAAAAAGAGCATGTTTTTAAGGAGCTCTTCAAGTCTTCCAAGGTCATTCCCACCTATAGGTAATCCTCACTTTATGACCAGTCACTTAGCAGTCAAAGTTACAACTGACCAAAAAAACAACAACAACGAAATGTCAGACCTGCCAGCACTTAAACCTCTAAATAGAAATGATCCTTGGCTCCATGTATTAGGAAAGGTGTATTTTTATTAGAAGTCATGTTTGTTGCAATAATGCAAAGCCAGAACTGAGAATCACACGCCCAAGCCCCTAACTTCAACCTTTCTCTCCCTTAACTGCCTCTCATTGCTGACAATCCCCCTCCCAAAATCAGGTTCAAGCAAGATGTTTTCAGAACGGTCAGTTCAAGGGTAGGTTGGTAAGCAGCTGCCTGCATACTCGCAGCCAGGTGACCTTGAAGCAGCATCTCGGGAATGCCGTTACTTTCGCTTTCCCCTACTGTGAATACCTTTCCCCTGCTGTGAACTCCTCCCTTTCTGGATTGTCACCACATGGTAGCGAAGCACAAGCAAGCGTAAGGTAGTATAGTAGCTGACAAGGGGACCTACAACCAGGATTCGAAGTTCCAATGGTCAAGTCCCCTCTATGGTCACATGACCTAACTTTAGGTACTCAGCAATATGGTTGCATTGATGGCCATTTGCAACCTCCCATGGTCATGTGACTGTATTTTATGACAGTTTTGCTGAAAACCAACATTTTCAGTTTTTTGGCAAAGCCTAACCCATAGTGGGGACGTGGTGGCTCAGTGGCTAACACGCTGAATTTGTCAATCAGAAAGGCCGGCAGTTCAGCACTTCGAATCTCTAGTAATGGAGTGAGTTCCCGTTACTTGTCCCAGCTTCTGCCAACCTAGCAGTTTAAAAGCACATAAAAAATGCAAGTAGAAAAATAGGGATCACCTTTGGTGGGAAGGTAACAGTGTTCCGTGCGCCTTCGGCGTTGAGACTCATGCTGGCTACTTGACCACGGAGACGTCTTCGGACAGCGCTGGCTCTTCTGCTTTGAAACGGAGATGAGCACCGCCCCCTAGAGTCGGGAACGACTAGCACATATGTGCGAGGGGAACCTTTACCTTTACCTTACACCCATAGTGAATCATTGGTACACTTAATGACCGTGGCACTTGCTTACTAACTGCTGCGGCTGCTTAACATCCACTGCATTCAATTAATGATCATTGCCAAAAAAGGTCCTAAAATCGGATCAGTCACATAACCAACCTGTTTTTATGACCAATAGAACAAACGATCGTAATGGGCAGGCTCCCATTACGGTCGTATCTGAGGGGCTACCTCTACTACAGCATTACATCAGGTGACTGAACATCAGGTGATGTTCAGCCTAAATCCTTTTTAAACACCGAAGGCCTCAACTGTTGGCAAAATTGACATTGATGCTTCCATATCGAGGAGAATTGTGATTGTGTTTCTCAGCTCTTTCAAACTCCACCCCAGGGCAAGTGGACACGTCGATGCAGGATCTGTGCAAAGAAGGTTGTTTCATGAGGATCAACTCGCTTTCGACCCAGCTGAGGAATCGGGCCTTCAAAATTGTGTTGCACCAAATCAAGGCCGCGCGTCAGAACACACACGAGAATCTCTCACTGCTTGATCAGATCTTGGACATGGTAGGTCTGAGGAGCTAGAAGATGCTAGTGCCACCAACATCACATCCCTGTTTCAAAGTTCTCTGCCAACATATGTCCCCCATCCTTATTCCAAAATTCTCTGGTATCGTATGTCCTCCATCCTTATTCCAAAGTTCTCTGGTATCGTATGTCCTCCATCCTTATTCCAAAGTTCTCTGGTATCGTATGTCCTCCATCCTTATTCCAAAGTTCTCTGGTATCGTATGTCCTCCATCCTTATTCCAAAGTTCTCTAATATCGTATATCCTCCATCTTTATTCCAAAGTTCTCTGATATCGTATATCCTCCATCTTTATTCCAAAGTTCTCTGATATCGTATGTCCTCCATCCTTATTCCAACGTTCTCTGGTATCGTATGTCCTCCATCCTTATTCCAAAGTTCTCTGATATCATATATCCTCCATCTTTATTCCAAAGTTCTCTAATATCATATGTCCTCCATCCTTATTCCAAAGTTCTCTGATATCGTATGTCCTCCACCCTTATTCTCTGCCATCATATGTCTTCCATCCTTATTCCAAAGTTCTCGAATATCATATGTCCTCCATCCTTATTCCAAAGTTCTCTGATATCGTATGTCCTCCACCCTTATTCTCTGCCATCATATGTCTTCCATCCTTATTCCAAAGTTCTCGAATATCATATGTCCTCCATCCTTATTCCAAAGTTCTCTGATATCGTATATCCTCCATCCTTATTCCAAAGTTCTCTGATATCGTATGTCCTCCATCCTCATTCCAAAGTTCTCTGATATCGTATGTCCTCCATCTGTTGTGGCCCGCTGGCGGGCAGTGAGGAGGTTGGGGAGGAACATGGGCCAGTCCTGGGGGCTGAGGAAAGTTCAGACGAGGGCTCTGCATCGGAGGCAGAGAGGGAGCTAGACAGCAGTGAGGCAGAGGAACAGCTGGAGCCTGTTCCCAGTGTGCACATGTGCAGAGCTGCCAAGAGACAAGAACAACTCAGAAAGCAGGGTTGACTTAGGAATAAAGCCACACCTTGGAGTGATTGCCTCTCCTATAGGAAACAAAAGAGGAGCGAATGGGGAGGGGGCTTTTGCAGGAAACAATTTGTTCCTTCAGTCCTTTCAAGAGTGGAAAGTTCTGTTTGTGACTATAAGAGACTCTGTGCCAAGTTTTGCCTTGCTCTGCGTTTGGAAATTAGTTGTTTGGCAGCTCGCCAAACGAGATAAGGTTCGTGTTGATAAATATTCCTCAGAAAGACTGTTTGTCAATCCTTGCAGACTGTGAATGAAAGGAATTCACAGTCGTGTAAATAAAAGGGGTTTTGCCGGGACCAAGACTCTGCTTCATGCTTTTTAAGGAAGCCTAGGTCAGGACACCATCCCTGCTTCAAAGTTCTCTACCATCATATGTCCTCCATCCTTATTCCAAAGTTCTCTGTATGTTTTTCAAAATTCTCCACTACCCTATGACCTCCATCCTTGTTTCAAAGGTCTCAACCCTCATATGTTCTCCATCCTTATTCCAAATTTTTCTGCTATCGTATGTCCTCCATCCTTGTTTCAAAGTTCATCACCAACCTACAGATGTCCTCAACTTACAACAGTCCATCACCGTGATCACGTGATCAAAATTCCGACACTTGGCTACTGATTCACATTTATGACGGTTGCAGTGTCCCGGTGTCATGTCATCACCTTTGGCGACCTTCTGGCAAGCAATGTCAAAGGGGAAGCCAGGGGCACGTTACTAATTTAACAACTGCAGTGATTCACTTAACAACTGTAACAAGAAAAGTCATGAAAAGGGGCGTCACCCACTTAAAAACGGTCTCACTTAGCAACAGAAATTTTGGGCTCAGTTGTGATTGTAGGTCAAGGAACACCTATATTATCATCTTCGACTTACAACCACAACTGAGCCCAGAATTTCTGTTGGTAAATGAGACATTTGTTAAATGAACTTTGCCCCATTTTGTGAATTTTCTGGTCACATTTATTGAGTGAATCTCAGTTAAGTTGGTAACACGGTTGTTAAGTGAATCCGGCTTCCCAGTTGACTTTGCTTGTCAGAAGGTTGTAACAGGTGGGATCGCATGACCCTGGGACACTGTAACCGTCATCGAGATGAGCCAGTTGCCAAGCGTCTGAATTTTAATCAGGTAATCAGGGGATGCTACAAAGTTCATAATTGTGAAAAATGGTCCTAAGACACATTGTTCAGCGCTGATGTAACTTTGAACAGTCGCTTAAATTAACTGTTGTAAATTGAGGATTATCTGTAATCTTCCTTTCACTCTTTGGATAGTTGTAAGTCGAGGACATACAACTGAGGGATATGGTGGCTCAGTGGCTAAGAATTTTCATTATTAACATGTGGTACAATTTCTTGTAGAGCTTGTCGATCAGAAAGGTCGGCAGTTCAGCAGTTCGAAACCCGAGCGCCATGTAACGGAGTGAGCTCCCGTTACTAGTCCCAACTTCTGCCATCCTAGCAGTTCGAAAGCATGTAAAAATGCAAGTAGAAAAACAGGGACCCCCTTTGGTGGGAAGGGAACAGTGTTCCTTGCACCTTCGGTGTTTAGTCATGCCGGCCACATGACCACGGAGACATCTTCGGACAGTGCTGGCTCTTCGGCTTTGAAACAGAGATGAGCACCGCCCCCTAGAGTCAGGAACAACTAGCACATATGTGCGAGGGGAACCTTTACCTTTAAATCGAGGACTAGCTGTACTAATGCTTCTTTCTCTCTTTGTAGGTGGAATACGCTCAAACCACAGGGAGCGCCACTTTGTCCAACGTCCCGCAGCATTTGGCTAATTGGTGGACTCAATGGAGTACATCCCAGGGTTTGCCCAACATGCAGCCAACATCGCCAACATCACCAACAATCAAAGAGTCCATCTCTTTACTGCCTGAGGTATTTTGGTAAAACAGAAAACCCAAATGGGTCCAGGTTTTATTAGTGGCCATTGGTGGGATGGGGAGGGGGGGCGGCGGAGCACAAGAATAACCCAACAAAAGGCAAAAAAGCTAAGCCGTTATCCAAGATTTTGCAGTTCGATTCCTTCTTTTTTTGATGACACATGAACAAGACAGGGTTCAGATCAGGGGTGAAATGCTACCGGTTTGGACCAGTTCACCCAAACCGGTAGTAAAAAAAATGCTACTGGTTCACCCAAACTGGTAGTAAAAAAAAATGTTACCGGTTCACCTGAACCGCTAAGTCTGACAATCAGCTGTGCGTCAATCAACTGTGCCACGCGATTTATATTCGCTAGAAAGCAGGAAATCCTGCTTCCTAGCGAATCTAAATCATGTGGGAAAACAGCTGTTTCACCCCCTCCCGCTGTTCTACTTATCTTTTCAGACTCAGAAAAGGCTTCTTATTTTTTTTCCAGTGCTGCGCAGTAGTGCCTGCAGTGCACCTGCGCGCGCCAACGGAACGGGTAGCAGACTTCAGAGCATTTCACCTTTGGTTCAGATCACTTAAGCATGCGCCCCAATGCTTTAATCAGACTCCATTTGGAATACCGGACATCCTCAACAATTCGCTTAGTGACCGTTTGAAGTTATAACAGCACTAAAAATGTGACATGATCATTTTCACACATGATCTTTGCAGTATCCCCATGGTCACATGATTTACATTCGGATGCTTGACAACTGACTCACATTTATGACATTTATGGCAGTATCCCAGGGGGACATATGATCCCCTTTTTGTGACCTTCTGTTTTGACCGAAGCTTCCCAAGAGCATGAAACAAACTCATTGTCCTGGCAAAAAATATCCTTTTATTCATTGACTGTGAATTCTGCTCATTCACAGCTGGCAAAGTCTTTCAAAGGAGGATTTATGGTCACAGACCTTATCTGGCTTGGAGAGCTGCCAGGTTGCAGAACTTGGCAAGGAGCCTTGGAGAGTCACTAACCAATTTGGGAATGAATTGTCTCCTGCAAACTCCACTCCCCTTTCGCTCCTCTTTTATTTCCTCTGGGAGGGGCCATTCATCGTCTGGCCTTACTTCCAAGCAGTGGTGGGGTTCAAATAATTTAACAACCGGTTCTCTGCCCTAAGGATTTCTTCCAACAACCAGTTTCCCAAACTGCTCAGAAAGTTAACAACCGGTTCTACCGAAGTGGTGCGAACTGGCTGAATCCCACCACTGCTCCCAAGTCGACCCCTACCCTTTAGTTTTTCCCTTCATCTGGCAACACTGCGCATGCGCACTTTGAGGATAGGCTCCAGCTGTTCTTCTGCCTCATTGACCTCTGATTCTGAAGGCAGCTGATAACTGTCGGATGGCCCTGGCCCCCTCTCTGCCTCCAACACAGAGCCCTCATCAGAGCCTTCCCCAGACTCCAGGACTGGCCCAGGTTCCTCCCCAACCTCCTCACTGTCCGAATCTCCTGACAGCTCTGCTGGCAGGCCGCAACGCCTTCTGGCAAGCATGCTCAATAGGGAAACCAGATTCACTTAACAACTGGGTTACTAATTTAACAGTTGCAGTGATTCACTTTACAAATGTGGCAAGAAAAGTCATCAAATAGGGCGCTTAACAAATGTATCACTTAGCAACATAAAACTTGGGCTGAATTGTGGTGGTAAATTGAGGATTACCTGTACTGCGTCCGGTTTTGGAGACCTCACTTAAAAAATGGTATTAGTAAGATAAAGCGAGTCTATAGATGAAAACCAAAAATGTGCCCACCAACCTGGGTATGGACAAGCAACCCACCCCCTCCACTGCGCATGCAAGAGCGAGAGGCTTTCCTCAAGCCTGGGGAGGACGAAAATAGCCTCCGCCGGCCCTCCGGAAGGCCAAAAATCAGCTGGCCTGCATGGAAGAGACTTTGGAGGTCTTCTAGTCCAGCCCCCTGCTCAGGCAAGAAACCCTATACCCATCATGGCAAACCTATGGGATGTGTGCCGGAAGTGGCACGTAGAGCCATCCTCCAGGCATGCCAGCTGTCACCCATTGGTCTTCCGGGTTTCAGCGCACCAGCCAGCTGGTGTTGGCATGCGTGGGAGCCCTGGAAACTGGAAGAGCAGCTCCCTGGCGCGCATGCATGCGCCAGGAAGCTGAGCTTCCGGTTTATGGCATGCACATGTGCACTGGCCAGCTGGTTTTCACGCACGCATGCGTGCCAGAAACCGGAAGACCAGATGACTGGCATCCATGCGTGTGCCAAAAACTGGAAGATCAGCTGCTCTTCCAGTTTCTTGTGCTCCCCCACACCCGTACGCTCCTATTTTGGCATTCGGTGCTGAAAAGGTTCACCAACACTGCCCTATAACATTTCTGTGGGACAATAATAATGTCGAAGAAATAGAATAGAATAGAATAGAATAGAATAGAATAGAATACAATACAATACAATACAATACAATACAATACAATACAATAGTAGAGTTGGAAGGGACCTTGGAGGTCTTCTAGTCCAACCCCCTGCCTAGGCAGGAAACCCTACACTGTTCCAGACAAATGGCTATCCAACATCTTCTTAAAGACTTCCAGTGTTGGGGCATTCACAATTTCTGGAGGCAACTTTTGTTCCACCGATTAATTGTTCTAACAGAATGAGGTTCTAGAAGGCAGTATTTTCAGTATTAAGCAAAAATCAAGAACACAAGGGGGGCATAATAATACCCCAAACTGACAGGAGTGAAGTTTAAAAGTAACATTAGAAAGTCTTCCTTCCCAGAAAGAGTAGTGGGAGCTTGGAATCAACTCGGTTGTCAGGAACGTAATTTAAACATGTGTCAGGGAGCTGTGCAGCGGCTGTTCTAACACGAACTTGCAGTTTTATATAAATGAGGCAATCTGCACTGTGATTGGTTGCTGTGGGAGTGGAGGGGGAGTTTCCCTTTTCCGCCCACCTTTTTCTTCTGTGGGCCATGTGTGCTCCGTGATTTACCTCAGGGCGCTCCTGTTTGCTCGATTATCTAGTCTGCTATATATAGAGATTTTATATATATACTGTATACATACACACATACATATATATAATATTTATTTTATAAATAAATATATTTTACAACTCTGTATACAGCAAATTAGATTTACCTCAGGATGCTCCTGTTTGCCTAACTATCTAGTTTGCTGTATATATAGTTGTAAAATATAAACAAACAAACAAATAAATATTTTAAAAATAAATATATTTTACAATTCTATATATAGAGCAAACTAGATTTACCTCAGGGTTCTCCTGTTTGCCTAACTATCTAGTTTGTTGCATATATAATTGTAAATAATAATAATAATAATAATAATAATAATAATAATAATAATAATAATAATAAAACAAAAATCTACTGAAGGCCCAACAGACAAAACAAGAATACAGAAAAGATGTGATAAAATCAAGAATGGAGAGTTGGCAGAACAAAGCATTGCATGGTCAATTTCTGGAAAAAATAAAAGATAAAGTGGATAGTGAAAAAACTTGGTTATGGTTAACAACAGGTACATTAAAGAAAGAAACAGAGTCACTAATCCTGGCTGCGCAAGAACAAGCTATCCGAATAAATGCCATTAAGGCCAAAATCGAAAAATCCTCTGATGATGCCAAATGTAGACTTTGCAAAGAAGTTGATGAAACTGTTGACCACATACTCAGCTGCTGTAAAAAAATCATGCAGACTGATTATAAATTGCGGCACAATTCAGTAGCACAAATGATCCACTGGAATTTGTGCAAAAATTATAATATTAAAACAACAACAAACTGATGGGAACATAGGCCTGAAAAAGTCACCGAAAATCAGATGGTCAAGATCCTATGGGATTTTCGTATACAGACAAAATACTGGCACATAACACGCCAGACATCACACTGGTTGAGAAAAATAAGGTTACAATCATAGACATCGCAATACCAGGTGATAGCAGGGTCGACGAGAAGGAACATGAAAAAATCGCGAAATACCAGGACTTAAAAATCGAAATCCAACGATTATGGCACAAACCAGCAGTGGTAATTCCAGTGGTAATCGGCACACTGGGTGCTATTCCAAAAGCACTGGAATTACATTTAAAACAGTTAAAACTTGACAAAATCACCATCAGTCAAATGCAAAAGGCCGCACTGCTTGGATCTGCACGTATATTACGAAAATACGTTACGACGTCCTAGGCCCCTGGGTGGGGCCCGACTAGTAATCAATGCCAAATCCGGCGAAACAACTGGCCACTGTGATACAATTGTATAATAATAATAATAATAATAATAATAATAATAATAATAATAATAATAATAATAATAATAATAATAAATCTATTGAAGGCCCAACAGACGAAACAAGAATACAAAAAAGATGTGATAAAATTAAGAATGGAGAGTTGGCAGAACAAAGCATTGCATGGCCAATTTCTGGAAAAAATAAAAGATAAAGTGGACAGTGAAAAAACTTGGTTATGGTTAACAGCAGGTACATTAAAGAAAGAAACAGAGTCACTAATCCTGGCTGCGCAAGAACAAGCTATACGAACAAATGCCATTAAGGCCAAAATCGAAAAATCCTCTGATGATGCCAAATGCAGACTCTGCAAAGAAGTTGATGAAACTGTTGACCACATACTCAGCTGCTGTAAAAAAATCGCGCAGACTGACTATAAAATGCGGCACAATTCAGTGGCACAAATGATCCACTGGAATTTGTGCAAAAATTATAATATTAAAACAGCAGCAAACTGGTGGGAACATAAGCCTGAAAAAGTCGTCGAGAGTCAGATGGTCAAGATCTTGTGGGATTTTCGCATACAAACGGATAAAATACTGGCGCATAATACACCAGACATCACACTGGTTGAGAAAAATAAGGTTACAATCATAGACATCGCAATACCAGGTGATAGCAGGGTCGCCGAGAAGGAATATGAAAAAATCGCGAAATACCAGGACTTAAAAATCGAAATCCAATGATTATGGCACAAACCAGCAGTGGTAATTCCAGTGGTAATCGGCACACTGGGTGCTATTCCAAAAGCACTGGAATTACATTTAAAACAGTTAAAAATTGACAAAATCACCATCAGTCAAATGCAAAAGGCTGCACTGCTTGGATCTGCACACATATTACGAAAATACGTTACGACGTCCTAGGCCCCTGGGTGGGGCCCGACTAGTAATCAATGCCAAATTCGGCGAATCAACTGGCCGCTGTGATACAATCGTATAATAATAATAATAATAATAATAATAATAATAATAATAATAATAATAATAATAATAATAATAATAATAATGGAAAACAGTTCTAACAACAAATGGGGACAACATTGGTGAAGTCAACATCAGACGAGGAATCTTTCAAGGGGATTCACTTTCACCACTACTGTTCAACATTGCATTAATTTCACTGACAATAATCCTATGAAACACAAAACTGGGATACCAAATCTCAAGCCAACATTGTAAGATAAACCATCTACTATACATGGATGACTTTAAAATGTATGTGAAAAGCCCCACTGAACTTAAATCAATACTCAACACAGTTCAACTGTTCAGTAGTGACATCAAAATGAACTTTGGGCTTGAAAAATGTGCTATATTATCCATGCACCTAGGAAAAATGGGAAAAACAGAAGGAATAAACTGGGAAATGGAAATATAGTGAAAACATTAGCAAAGCATGATGGTTACAAGTACCTAGGCATATTGGAAGCAGATAACATCTTGAATGGAAAAGTCAAAGAGTCAACGCAAAAGGAATACATCAGGAGGGTCCGCAAAATATTAAAATCAAAGCTGAATGCTGGAAACATAATTAAAACCATTAATACATGGGCAGTTCCAGTGATATACTACTCAGCTGGAATCATCAGCTGGACTCTGGCTGAACTGGAAAATTTGGACTGGAAAACACGCAAACTTTTGAATATGTACCACGCTTTACATCCACGAAGTGACATCGACAGGTTGTACCTGCCAAGAAAAATAGGGGGCAGGGAGCTATTCCAAATCCATCAAACTGTAGAAGAAGAAAAACGAAGATTGAATGATTCTGTGAACCAAAGTACAGAAAAATTGCTGCAGGCTGTGAAAACGGAGAACAGCATAAAAACAACAGAAACAAAGGCAGAATATAAGGAAAAACAGCTGGATGACAGATTAAATAGATGGAAAACCAAAGCTTTGCATGGACAGCACTTGAAAAACATTGAAGGGAAATGTGATGACAACTTGACATGGACATGGCTTAAGATGGGACCCATCAAGAAAGAAACGGAAGGTTTAATACTGGCTGCTCAAGAACAAGCACTACAAACTAATGCCATGAAAGCGAAGATCCAAAAATCCACTGACAACCCAAACTGCCGACTTTGCAATAACAAAGTCGAAACTGTTTCACATTTAATATGTGAATGCAGCAAAATTGCACAAACTGATTACAAAGCTAGACATGACCGAGTTGCTAAATTAATCCACCGGTCATTATGTAAAAAATATGATTTACCTGTATCCAGAAAGTCATGGGAACATAAAGTGGAAAAGGTTATTGAAAATGAGAAGGTGAAAATCTTGTGGGACTTTTGAATACAAACGGATCGTCATTTGGAGCACAACATGCCAGATATCACAGTTGTAGATGGCCGAAGTGTACAGTTCATTGATATCGCTGTACCAGGAGACGCAAGAGTCAAGAAAAAGAACTAGAAATGAAGCATGTAACAGTGATACCCATTGTCATCGGGGCACTTGGCACCATGTCCCTGAATTTTACAAGATACATCCACAAATTGCAGCTTCCTGCAATAACAGCAGCGGAACTGCAAAAAACTGGGCTACTCAGAACATCTTATATTTTAAGAAGGTCCTTGGTTGATACCTAGGATGCTGGCAGCAATCCGTATCAACCATTAGCACCAGTCAGTGGTACTTGTGATGCATTTTTGAATGTTCAGTTGGCTGAGTTTCATGTTTAACAAAGTATATAATAATAATAATAAATTGTATAAATAAATATATTTTACAACTATATAAACAGCAAACTAGATTTACCTCAGGAAGCTCCTGTTTGCCTGATTATTTAGTTTGCTGTATATAGAATTGGAAAAGCCAGGCATGGGGTTATTTTATTAATTTATGATATGATTCTCTCTTTTTATTCTTTTTATATGAGCTTTTACATTCGTCTAAGCTGCCTTGAGTCACCATGTGCGAATAGGCAGCAATATAAATTTCCAAATAAATAAATAAATATGGGGAATTCTGGGAGTTGAAGTCCACCTAACTTTTTTTAAAAAAAAAATATGTTTTATGGATACATTTTTCTTTTAGAAACATAAACAATTCCATGTCTATCTGAACAGCGTGTTGTCTGGGCACAATTAATTTTAATAAGTATACAACAATAACCATAATCATACCAGTAATCGTAATAAACATATCAATATTAATCACAGAATAATAATAGTTTATCCATCTTACAAAATAGTTGACCCATCTTACAAAATTTTCAATACACATTTTTGTTATCTTTTTTTAAAATTCCATTTAGTTTCTAACCTCTGTTCCTATTAGTTAACCATGGGTAAAATAAATCCCATGTTAAATCCCACCTATCTTAAAGGTTGCCACCTCCCATTAGAACAGAGGCCTCCAACCTTGGCAACTTTGCGACTTGTGGACTTCAGCTCCCAGAATTCCTCAGCCAGCACATGCGCTATGAATTCTGGGAGTTGAAGTCCACAACTTGTAATGTTGCCCAGGTTGGAGACCCCTGCATTAGAAGATTAGATGATTTATGGCTACACAAAGCTACTTTCTGATGTTGGAAGAAATGTCCCTCTGGGTTCAGTTCCAAGTGGGGAAAAATGGATTCATGGAAGTTGCTTGGAAAGAAGATTTATTGATGATGGACAGGACCACATGGTTTGAGGTCCTGGGTGGGGAAGGGGGGGGAGAGATGCTGAGAATGCCTGGGTTTTATGCCCTCTCTTGAGCTTTTGAATTTGAACTTGTATTCGGATTGGTTATCAGACTCCCATGGGGCCATGCAGGGGCAACTCTGTAGGCTGTCCAGAGTCCCAAGCTTGGTTGAGCCTTGCTGGGTGATGATGTAATGAAAGGGCTTTGGGATTCTTATTATGGCTCTGCCTGAAGGAGATAGATCTTTGTTGTGTAGAATAGAATAGAATTCTTTATTGGCCAAGTGTGATTGGACACACAAGGAATTTGTCTTGGGTGCAGATGCTCTCAGTGTACATAAAAAGACAAGATACATTCGTCAAGAATCATAAGATACAACACTTAATGATAGTCATAGGGTACAAATAAGCAATCAGGAAACAATCCACATCAATATAAATCGTAAGGATTTATATTACAGTCCTGCAGTCATAAGTGGGAGGGGATGGGTGACGGGAACAATACGAAGACTAATACTAATGCAGCCTTAGTAAATGGTTTGACAGTGGTGAGGGAATTATTTGTTTAGCAGAGTGATGGCGTTTTGGGGAAAATTGTTCTTGTGTCTACTTGTCTTGATGTGCAGTGCTCTATAGCAGTGATGGCGAACCTATGGCACGCGTGCCACAAGTGGCACGCGGAGCCATTTGTCAGGACACGCGAGGCGCTGCCCTGTCAGCTGGCCAGCGCGCATGCGCATGCTGGCCACCTGAGTTCACCTTTTTAAAATCCATTTTTCGCCTTCCCCAGGCTCCAGAGGCTTTATAGGAGCCTGGGGAGGGCGAAAAGAGCCTCCCCCGCCCCCCCGGAGGCTTCAGGGACCGTCCGGAGGCTTCCCTGAAGCCCTTGGAACGCTTAAAACCACCCTCTGAGCGCTCCTTTTGAGCGCTCCGAAGGCTTCAGGGACAGTCCGGATGGTCCCTGAAGCCTTCGGAACGCTTAAAACGACTCTCCGAGCAACCCGGAAGTGACTTCCGGTTTGCTCGGAGGGTGGTTTTAAGCATTCCGAAGGCTTCAGGGAAGCCTCCGGACGGTCCCTGAAGCCTCCAGAGGGCCTCTGGGGGGGGGGCAGGGAGGCTCTTTTTGCCCTCCCCAGGCTCCTATAAAGCCTCTGGAGCCAGGGGAGGGCGAAAAAAGCATGTAAAATGGGGTGGGGGTCGCGCATTATGGGTGCGGCATGCCCGCAAACGACCCCCCTGCGCTCCCCCCACTTGTGGCACCCGAGCCAAAAAAGGTTCGCCATCGCTGCTCTATAGCGTCGTTTTGAGGGTAGGAGTCGAAACAATTTATGTCCAGGATGCAAGGGGTCTGTAGATATTTACACGGCCCTCTTTTTGACTCGTGCAATGTACAGGTCCTCCATGGAAGGCAGGTTGGCAGTCATTGTTTTTTCTGCAGTTCTGATTCTCCTATGAAATCCGTGTCTGTCTTGTTGGGTTGCAGAGCCAAACCAGACAGTTATGGAGGTGCAGAGGACAGACTCAATCATTCCTCTGTAGAACCGTATCAGCAGCTTTTTGGGGAGTTTGAGCTGCCTGAATTGGCGCAGAAGGAACATTCTTTGTTGTGCTTTTTTGATGTAGAATAGACTGGCTCAGGCCTTAATGGTCCATTGACAAGGGGGCAGGCGGAGCTGAGTTTCTGCCTCCCTTTTAGGGGGAAATATTCTGCCCTTTTAATATTTCCTAAAATATCTCATTTTCCTAGGAGAGGGGTGGGTGCTAACTTCCTTTTTTTTAAAAAAACAAAATTTTATTGGTTTTTTAGAAAATAAAAAGGAAAGGGGTATTGGAATGGGTTACAAATTTTGGCAGTTACAATATGTAGAAGGTGTCCCCGCCCCCCGTACTCATAGTATTCATTTAAACAAATAATTCAATACTAAATAATGTTAATTTGTCAGCATGTAAATTCAGATAATATTTTCAATCAATTTATATCAAACCGATTTCCTTATTCATTTTTGTGATCTGAGTTTTCTTGATATTGCCCCTTCTCCCCCAGGCAGCAGGGCTCCGGCCCCTCCCGTGTCTTGTATGTCTGGTGTAGGATCATCAGGTTTATGTAGGAGTGCTTTGTTTTTTTCCATAAAGGCCTGAGCCTCTATGGTTGTATTTATTCTAACTCTTGTGTCCTCCCAGAATATTAACATACCTTCAGGCATCAGCCATCTGAACCACACCCCCTTCTGGTATAACTTCTTCGCTAATTGCGAATAGTTTTTTCTTTTCTCTCTCACTTTCTTGGGGATCTGTTTCAGAATGGTTATTTCTCTATCTTGATATTTCAACACTTGCCCCCTTTGTGCACTCAGAATCTCATCTCTTATGGGGATGGGTGCTAACTTCCTACACTGATTTGAAAGCTCTTACGCCCCGAAGCTAGAGATCCATTCCTTTCTTTCTTTCGTTTGCTTTTAGCAACTGGAGATGAAAGCTTTCCTTCTCACCCGTGACCTGGCCCGGGAGCTCTACCACACCTACCACAACCTCTTGCCGCACATCTCCGAGCTGCCGGCGCACCTGCAGGAGAAGGTGACTCAGATCCACGAAAACCTGGAGGAGATGCAGGGCTACCTGTCCTCCAGCACCAACCTGAGGGATCTGCCCAACAGCATCGTTCTCCAAAGCCGGCAAAAATTAGCCACGGCCCGGGAGAATCTGGATGAGCTGTTGGAATTCATGGGAAGGAATGCGGGGTCTCCTTGGCTACCCCAGGCCAGTTCTTCTCGCTCAGGCAAGGAACAGTTGTATCATCCCGCCCTCAGGCAACGAGAAGGGAACAGCTCTGAGCAAAAACTCAAGTCAGAGAGCGCAGGGTCTCGGCTCTTTCCCTACCCACCTCCTCCAACCCCGCCTTGACTGTAGCCTCCTTTGACCCCCCCAAACGTTGAAAGGCTGATGAGCTAGCGGGCTTCGGTTCCACCACAGAAGTCATGGGAGGGAGATGGAGGTCTGGTAGGGCTGGGGTGAGGTAGGCCAGCTCCCCCTGGGCCAGCAGGAGGTCTTCAAGGCATTGTTTCCAATTAAAGACCCTTGGAAACCAGCAAGCATCTGCACCTTCCTTCAGGATCTCCTCAAACCGTGGTTCCAGCTCAACATCTAGGCTTGACGAGTTCTTCAAGCTCGTCAGCTTGAAGACGGGTGGACTTCGACTCCCAGAATTCCCCAGACAGCCTGGAGAATTCTGGGAGTCGAAGTCTACCCGTCTTCAAGCTGACGAGCCTTGAGGAGCACTGCTCTAATAGCGAGAGTTGTCCTCTGCTGGCTTTCAACTCAAGCTGAGTTGAAGATGTTCTACCAACTCATGGCTGGTGGTGATTATGGACAGCAGGGACAGTCCTGTGGCCGTTGCTTGGATGACAGACTAAACATGGTTCCCCCCACTCCCCCATTGAAGTCCCTGACCCTTGCTGTCCTGTAGCTCTGATAGACGATGGTCACTACTTGTGATCGCTTACTTTGACACTCACAAGGGTGTACAAAAGGAGAATCCTTCCCTGTAAGGGCCCCTTGAGGCCATCCAGTCTCGACCCCTGCTCAGGGCAGGAATTCAAATTCAAGATGGCTGTCCAGCCTTTGCTTGAAGACATCCAGCAAAGGAGAATCCCAACCGCGTTTGAGGCCATGAGTTCCTCTGTCTAACTGTTCATAACTGTAGATATTCTGCTTTTAAAGCGGTGTTTTCCTGATTTATTTGTCAAATTTATATGCTGCAGTCTTGGGCACTGTATTTTCCATAGTCCTCCTAATTTGAGGAGAGGAGGACAATTCCTTCTGTGGACATACAGGTATTCCTTGGCTTACAACCATCTGTTTAATGACATTTCCAAGTTACAGCAGCCAGGAGGAAAAGTGATTTATGACCTGTCATAAATACAACTCTTATATCATTCTAATGGTTGCAAAATTGGAATTCAGCTGCTTGGCATCTAGCTCGCATTTACGAACGGCGGCCGCGTGCTGCAGGGGCCCAATTGCAATTTGTGACTTTGCCAGCTAATTTCCAGCAAAGCAATGTCAATTGGGGATGCTGGATTCACTTAATGACCACATGATTCACTTAGCGACCACATGATTCACTTAATGACCATGTGATTCACTTAATGACCATGTGGTTTTCTTTACAGGTGTGGTAGAAACAGTTGTAAAATCAGTTACATGATATCTCAGCTTACAACTACACCGACTTACGATTGAAATCGTGGTCCCAATTGCTGTTGTAAGTCGAGAACTGCCTGTAATTCAGCCAAACCATGCACCAGGGATGTAAAAAAGCCAGCAAAGCTTTCAATCAGAGCTTCCTTCCCAGAGAGGCCAGCCGTTTTGGGAAATCTAATTGTTGTTAAATTTCTGTAGCTTGTTAGTTAACGATTCCCAAAATCAAATTTGGGACTTCAGATGACATGATGATCCAATGAACTTGGGTGCTTTGACTCAGGCTTCCTTAGAAAGCAAGAAGCGGAGTCTTGGTCCGAGCAAAGCCCCTTTTATTTTCACGACTGTGAATTCCTTCCATTCACAATTCCGCAAGGCTTAGCAAACAGTCTTTCAGAGGAATGTTTATCAACACGAACCTTATCTCACTTGGAGAGCTGCCAAATAACTAGTTTCCAAACGCAGGAGGGCAAGGCAAAACTTGGCACAGAGTGTTTTATAGTCACAAACAGAACTTTCCACTCTTGAAACGACCGAAGGAACAAATTGTTTCCTGCAAAAGCCCCCTCCCCGTTCACTACTCTTTTGTTTCCTAGGGGAGGGTCAACTCACCTCCAAGATGTGGCTTTACTCCTAAGTCAACCCTGCTTTCTGAGTTGTTCTTGTCTTCTGGCAGCTCTGCGCCTGCGCACACTGGGAACAGGCTCCAGTTGTTCCTCTGCCTCACTGCTGTCTAGCTCCCTCTCTGCCTCCGACGCAGAGTCCACGTCTGAGCTTTCCTCAGCCCCCAGGACTGGCCCATGTTCCTCCCCAACCTCCTCACTCTCCGACTCTGCTGGTCGCCACAGGCCACAACACGGGAGGGGGTTGGTCTGTAAATTGACCAAGTGGGCTGGATTTTCCTGGTCCACTGAAGACACAATTCCCCATCATTAGTGTGAAAACTAACCAAGCGGTTGTGTGAACGCAACTAATTGGTGTTTCACTGACAGACAACCTACGATGCGCAAATTCCGCCCAAATGTACACAAATCACAATACAGAGGATTTTGTTTTTCCTCTTGATACCTTCAAACTTTCCAATTCTTAAAGAGCAAAAGGCGAAAAACGGATGAGAGGAGGGTGAGGGAAAAAATGGGATACTCAGTGGGGCCAACTGGGAAATAAACCAAGATGGCGGGCCAACACATTGAAAGGGAAGAAACACAGGAGAGAAAACATCTCCTTAAAGCAGGGGTGTCCAAACTTGAGAACTTTAAGACTTGTGGACTTCAACTCCCAGAATTCCCCAGCCAGCATGGCTGGCTGGGGAATTCTGGGAGTTGAAGTCCACAAGTCTTAAAGTTCCCAAGTTTGGACACCCCTGCCTTAAAGGCTTAAAGGAATTTAAAAATAAAAGTGAAAGTCCATCTGCAAAGATCTTTCTTCAAACAGTGTTTAAAAATATTTTAAAACCCAAATGCACAGGTATAGAACAGGTGGTACCTGGCTCAGTAGCAGTAACTGTGAGAGGGATCTTGGAGTCTTAGTGGACAGTCACTTAAATAGGTGTGTGTAGCAGCAGTCCAAATAGGCTAATATAAATCTTGGTTGTATAAACAGAGGCATAGAATCAAGACTACACGTCAGGTGTTAATAACACTTTATAAAGCCTCGATAAGGCCACACTTGGAATCCTGCATCCAGTTTTGGTCACCACAATACAAAAAAGATGTTGAGACTCTAGAAAGAATGCAGAGAAGAGCAATAAAGATGAATAGGGGACTGGAGGTGAAAACATTTGAAGAACAGTTTGCAGGAATTGGGTGTGTCTAGTTTAATGAAAAGAAGGACTAGAGGAGACATGATAGCAGTCTTCCAATATCTCAGGGGTTGCCACAAAGAAGAGGGAGTCAAGCTATTCTCCAAGGCACCTGAACACAGGACAAGAAGCAATGGATGGAAACTAATCAAAGAGAGAAGCAACCTGGAACTAAGGAGAACTTTCCTGACAGTAAGAACAATTAAGCAGTGGAATGGCTTCCCTCCAGAAGCTGTGGGTACTCCAACACTGGAAGTTTTCAAGAGGAGACTGGACAGCCATTTGTCCGGAATGGCATAGGGTTTCCTGCTTGAGCAGGGGGTTGGACTAGAAGACCTCCAAGGTCCCTTCCCATTCCGTAAAATATTGAGACGACAGGCAGAGAAGTTTATGAGGGGTCCTTGATACTTTCTGACCTTGGTGGCTTTTTTGCAGACGTTTCATTACCCAACTAGGTAACATCACCAGTGTTAGTTACAAAATGGGGTTTGCTCTCAATTTATATTCTAGTTAGCAGCTTGCCCTGTCAGTGTTGGTGGGGTTTGGTCTTAGAGGTTCTTTGGTTGGGCTGTTTACTGTTGGGTCCTTTGGCAATTCTTTGAATGGGATATTGTTTACTTGATTGTTGATCTTGGAGTTAATTGATGCTGATCTGGGTGCTGATTGCTGGTGGGAGGAGTCTTTTGGTTTCCTATTTGGCTGGTCAATTGTCACAAAGAAGAGGGAGTCAAACTATTCTCCAAGGCACCTGAGGGTAGAACAAGAAGCAATGGGTGGAAATTAATCAAGGAGAGAAGCAACTTAGAACTAAGGAGAAATTTCCTGACAGTTAGAACAATTAATCAGTGGAACAGAAGTTGCCTCCAGAAGTTGTGAATGCCCCAACACTGGAAGTCTTTCAGAAGATGTTGGATAGCTATTTGTCTGAAACGGTATAGGGTTTCCTGCCTAGGGAGGGGGTTGGACTAGAAGACCTCCAAGGTCCCTTCCAACTCTGTTTATTCTATTCTATTCTATACTAATACTATAATGTGATTGTGTGTGTGTGTGTGTGTGTGTGTGTGTGTGTAGAAGCAATGGGTGGAAACTAATCAAGGAGAGAAGCAACTTAGAACTTAGGAGAAACTTCCTGACAGTTAGAACAATTAATCAGTGGAACAGAAATTGCCTCCAGAAGTTGTGAATGCCCCAACACTGGAAGTCTTTAAGAAGAGGTTGGATAGCCATTTGTCTGAAACGGTATAGGGTTTCCTGCCTGGGCAGGGGGTTGGACTAGAAGACCTCCAAGGTCCCTTCCAACTCTGCTATTGTACTGTATTGTATTGTATTGTCTCTTTTGCATGGTCTGTAGATGTTATTTATGTCTATGTGTCTGTTGATGGCTGATTTGTCAGAGTGCCAGGCTTCTAGAAATTCCCTGGCATTTTTGGACTTGGCCTGGGTCTAAGATAGTCACGTTTTTGCAATAGAGACTCTGGTTAAGTCTGCCCATATCAGGGGTGGGTTCCAGCAGCCGCTACTGCCGGTTTGCTCATGCTTGCGCACTGAGCTGTGCACGCATGCGCAATACTAAAAAAATGCTTCTGCGCATGCGCAGAAGCTAAAAAACAAGAGAGCTGAAAGAACCCATTCAGGGGCATGGCAGGCCTGGGTCATTGCTGGTTCCAGCGACCCAGACTGCCAAATTACGACCGGTTCGGCTGAACCAGTCTGAACCGGTAGGAACCTACTTCTGGTCCATATGTTGTGAAGTTAGTTTTCATCCTGTCTTCTGACTGCCAATTGATGTTCACGGATGCATTCTGTGAGTCTTCTGCCTGTTTATCCTAATGGTGGTTGTGCGTCAGTCCGTACGTTGTATGTTGTAGAGGACTTCTGTTTTTTCCTTCTGGGGCTGTTGGCCTTCTGGATCAAAGAATCTCCAAGACCAGGCCCATTAACCCTGACAGGGTAAGCAATAGCAATAGCGCCTAGACTTATATACCGCTTCACAGTGCTTTACAGCCCCTCTCTAAGCGGTTTACAGAGTCAGCATCTTGTCTCCCAACAATCTGGGTGACTTCGGAAGGATGGAAAACTGAGTCAACCTTGAGCCGGTCGAGATCGAACTCCTGCAGTGAGCAGTGACTTAGCCTGCAGTACTGCATTCCAACCACTGCGCCATCACGGCTCACTAGAACAGGGGTGTCAAACTCACGTTGTCACAGGAGCATCACATGACGTATTGGAAATTCCGCACCCCCTTTGCTAAACTGGGCATGGGCGTGGCCAGCATGTGACGCATCCAGCTTCCGGGCCAGGAGTTTGACAGACTTGCACTAGAATATAAACTAGGAGTAAACCCCACACTCCCTCTGATACCAATGATGTTTGCAATAGTGGTGAATATCCGTAGCTCAGGTGTAGGATGAAGGTGGAGGTCCATTCTCCAGGCTTGTGGCTTGGTTTCTCAATGTTTCTAGGCTAGGTAAAACATCTTCAGTGGAATTTAGGGGATGTCAGTGCTATTAAGGGCTCTGTGTGGTCAGTAGCTCTTGTGATGTGGAGTTCACGTCAGGTGATGGGTCTTATGATGGGGAGGTCACGTCAGGTGAGGGCCGTTGGGTGGAGAAGAGCTTGTTGGGGGTGGCATGGAGTGGTGGGACTTGAATAACACAGCAACAACTGGTTCTCTGGCTGGGAGGCATGGCCTGTTGGTCATGTGACTGGGTGGGTGATGTCACTCATCACACCCAGCCCCACCTCCCGGCCACTTACCTCAAAGGCAGAGGTAGGATTCAGCCAGTTGGGGCTAATCCCACCACTGGCTGGCCCTGCCCACGCCTGTTTTTTGGCTGTTTTCAGGCTGTTTTGTGAGCCATTTTCAGGCCATTTTCCAGGTCATTTTTGTCCCCCCAAACAGCCTGGAAATGGCTGAAAAGTAAGCTGAATAATGGCCTGAAAACAGCCTCAAAACAAGCTGTTTTGGGGGCAGGTTTTTTTGGCTGTTTTCAGTCAGTTTTTCATTCCGTTTTGGGGGACATTTTCAGGACATTTTTGCCCTGGAAAACAGACTGAAAATGGCTGGTAATGGGCCAAGTAACGGCCTGAAAACAGCCCCAAAATGGCCCAAACCGGGTTGTTTTGGGGCCAGGTATTTGGCTGTTTTCAGGCAGTTTTTTAAGCAGTTTTCAGGCCAGTTTTGGGGCGGAAAACAGCCAAAAAAATAGGCCAGAAAAAAGGGGCAGGGCAGGGCCAGCCAGTGGTGGGATTTGCCAGTTCCCCGAACTGCATACAATCTTAACTACCCGTTCGCCTGAACTGGTGTGAAGCGGCAGCAGCCCTCCTCGGTTGCCTGGGTTGGTTGAGAGTTGGTGCCGTCACTGTTAGCTATGCGGTTGATTCACTCACACAACCCCCCCAACACAAAACCACCCCTTCACCTCCCAACTGATGTGACCTCCCTGTCACAGGACCCATCACAAGACTCTCACCTGACGTGACCTTCCCATCACAAGACCTACTGACCACACGCAGCAGTGGTGGGTGTCAAGTTTCCTAATGATGCCGTAACTGATTCATAATAATCAAGCCACTGTTTTAATACAAAAACCACTGGGATTCTACCAGTTCGGCCCACTGGTTCAGGCCTACCAGTAGCTCTGAAGATCAGCTGAGAGTGAACCGGTTCACTCCAACCTTCAGCTGGGCCCATCCGTCCGCCCCTGGGCTATACTTACCTATATTTCCTTGTTTTTTAGCCCAGCTGATAGGCGCGGCAGAGCCGATTGCCGCGCCTCAGCTGTTTTGGCGTGCCTTAGCTGCAGTAGAAGGTAACTGCAGTAGAAGGTAGGTTTTTTAGCTTTGTTTGAACCCACTGCACATGCACAAAGTGCATGCTCACCGAACCGGTTGTTAGACTGGTTGAATCACACTACTGATAAGCAGAACACCGACATTGACATCCCCTAAACTCCACTGAAGATGTTACCTAGCCTGGTAACGCAACATTCTGAAAACAACCCATAAGCTTGAAGAATGAACCTCCACCCTCACCGATGATGTTACCTAGTTGGGTTATGAAATGTCTGCAAGAAAACAAGCGAGCTCAAAGAGCACCAAGGACACCATAGTTCAACTCTGAGCTGCAAATATCCTCCTTTATTAGAAAAGTTTATCCCGTTCTCCTCCAAGGAGATCTCTTCAAGAAGCCCATGGAGAGGAGGAGGAGCCAACATCGCGACGATACGGACGTGCAGTCTCGATGCTCCGAGACCGCAGCCGATACTTTTGCCACTGGGTCGTCCAATCGGTCCACCATCCCGCAGAGATGGTGAATAGGAAGAATACGTCTTGCTGATCTCAGGGATAACGCAAAGTCCCCGATCGATCCAAGAGAAGTTCTTCAAGCCAGCGACAAAAAATCTAGCCATTAGGCTGATGAAGTCGGGGCGGTTCCAAAACAGAAGGCTATGGAAAGAGAAAGTGTTTCCAGCTGGTGAGGAATTTTTACCGTTTTAAAAGAGACTGCCTATAAAAAACTTAAAATTAATTTAAATTGGAGAACAGAAGAAATAAGCGACGGAATTAAATTTGGAATGGTTTTGGACAGTGGGTTATCTTACTTTTTAAATGCTATGTTCATGGATGGAATTTATGCAAGCCTTTTAAAATGAATGGATTAAGTTTCTTCTATTTTTTTCCTTTTATTATTCTTTATAACCTATGGACTAAAATTCTCCTCTTTCATTACTGTGAGTGTTCTTCTAACTCATTCAAGAATCGGACTTTTTAAAAACTTGAAATACAAAAAAGATACAGAAAGAAACAGAAAATTGCAACAATAACACTGCTACTTGGAGGCTGGGGGTTTGTGTATTGGAAATGAAACACTCTTACTTTTCTCACTGATTATCCTGCCTTGGCACTCCAAGGTCTCACTGCTTGTTTATAGAGAGTGATAAGAAGAAAAGCATACAGATGTCCCTTTGAAGTATATCTTTAGCCAGAGAAAAGTGAAAATAAAACTTTATTGTGAATCTATGCTTAATCTTGTTAAAACCTTCTAAGCTAGAGGAGCAATGTTTGTTAGCTGGAGATAATGGCACAACTTCAACAGCAAAGTCTGCAAAAGATATTCTTAGAAATTCAGAAATTATCAAACACATTTGAGAGGACGGATAAGAAGTTGGAAGACTTGGAGCATCTAACAGTAAAATATGATGAAGAAGTTGGAGGTGTGTATCAAGTGGAAAAAGTGGTGGTTAAAATCCTAAAAATCGAAGAGGAAAATGAATATAAAGAAATTAAATTTGCTGATATTATGGTGATTGGTTTGTCTCTGAAAATGGAAAGAGTGGAATACTGAAAGAGGAATTAAATGGAGGGGAAATCTACCCCAGATGGCAAGATACAGAAGAAGAAAAAACAAAATAATTTATGGATTTAAAGAGAGAAATTTTATTAGCAATATCATTGATAACACTACCGACAATCAAAGATAAGCTGGTTAAGGAAAAAGAAGAAGGGCATCAAAATTACATGAGAGATTTTATAAGCAAGGAGTTGCTAAGAGGAGTCCGTACAAAGTTGATTAAGGGGACTGACACCACAAATGGCAGAAGATATGAGACTGTTTTGCTACTGGAAAGATACAGGTTGATAGATGGAAGAGTATAATTTAAAACTAGTTAAACTTAGTGAAATTTAGTGACAAATAGATGTAGTTAAATAAATAATTGATAATGATAATAATGTATACAATGTGTAGTGTTATGCTAAGTAATAATTGGATATGAATATTGAATGGTACCCATGAAAGGAAGATTAGAAATCCTTTTGGATTATATATAAAGGTTAATAAAAAAAGAACTAAGTTAGATACGGTTAAGTCTTGATTATTAGGGGGGAAATATTATGATACCGGATATAGTTAAATAAAGGAGGGATAATGATAACAACTTATATATAGGTATGGGTACAACATAAAGAAACTGAATGTAAATTGTAAACAGTGATTTGAAAGGAGGATTAGAAAATTGTGTTATTAAATATTATGGATGTTTAGCTAGAATAAGACATAAGGATTCAGTGTTATTGGAGGATTTTAGAAATAGTAAATGAAATGCCAGTATGTGGTTATGTATTAAATCTTGGTATATTTTATGATGGACGTTCAAACAATTATAGTCAAATGAAAATGGAGGTATGATGACGGTAATATGTATAAATATCTGAGTTAAAATACTTGAGTTAATATGAATTACGTTTGTTGACTGTGGAAGATGTGCACGAAAGCCTCTTTGTAACCAACTGATACACTTTCTACAGTATGTAAAGAAGGAAGATTTTATATGTTGTGTTTGTTTTGAAAATAAAAAATAAAAAAATGGGAAAAAAGAGAAGCCCATGGATTTGGCTAGGTCATCTCAGCCTCGGTTGGGAATGACGTCCTCTCCGTGTGGCCCCTTCCCCTTGGCTGGGAAGTGGGACCTCCATAGCAGTGAAGTGACCTTTTGGCCATCTGTGACGTCACCATGCTTCACAAGGGCAGCATGGAATGCTGGGAGCTTCTTGGATTCCAGGCAAGGAAGGAAGATGCTGCCATGAAGGAAGAGGTGATTTCCGTCCATCTGAGCTGGCCAACGTGGGGGAACTATGGGTGAGCGAAAGCCACGGCTGCCCATTTCTATCCTGAGATTCGGGCAAGGGGGAGAAATTCCAGGGAGGCCTGTGAAGTCATATTTATGGACACCATCGCTCAAACTCTCTCCTTTTATAAACAGAATGGGACAACTCACCGTGGCTAACTTCCACATGGCACGGACCAACTTGCTGCAGGACTAGTCAACAATTGAATTATTGAAAATAATTTTATTTTTTGCCGTTCGCCTTCCACTTCGTTCCCTCCTTTTGCCCCCATTCTTTAATGATTCCATTCCACAATTTCTTCGATATTAAGTGTAACTCTTATCCCACAGCAGTGGTGAAATTCAATTTTTTTTTTTACTACCGGTTCTATGGGTGTGGCTTGGTGGTAGGTGAAGGATACTGTAAAATCTCCATCTCCTCCCCACTCCAGAGGAAGGTTACTGCAAAATCCCCATTTCCTCCCGATCAGCTGGGACTCGGGAGGCAGAGAATAGATGGGGGCGAGGCCAGCCAGCGGTGGTATTTGCCAGTTCTCCGAACTACTCAGAAAATTCCACTACCAGTTCTCCAGAACCGGTCAGAACCTGCTGAATTTCACCCCTGTCCTATAGGTGAGCTGGCTGTGGTGAGTTGGCATAGACTCTCTATGAGCCAGGCACGTAGAGAGAGGCTCACGCCAGCGCAATCTGTATTAACAACCAAAGTTAGTTTTAGGATGTTTTGTATTTTTTTTAAAAACCCCTGTAATTTTCCCTTGGCTGCTGGCAGCTGACTCTCTCCAAGGGGCTTGGAAAAATGCACACAATGCTATCCAGGGCAGCATCATAATCACAACCCCATAGTCACTCACCTACAACTGCCACCACCTTCTTAGGGCTGGATCCCTCAGCCCACTGAAACACTTTCAAAAAGACTGTCCTGAAAATTTCCCCCCGCCCCCCGCAAATCATGAGAGAAGGCGGGGGGGAAAGTTAAAAATTGAAAGATGTGCGTGGGAACGGGCCCTTGAAGTAACCAAGGGGGAAAAAACACCCGAAACGCTACTGCTGTAAGTGCTCTTTTTTGCTTGCCTCTGGGCTAGACTAATTGTCCTCAAGGATTCCCATCCACTCTAACGATTCTATTGTTTCATTTCCTTCCTTTGGACTCCTCACCTTTGGATGGTGCCCTGTGGATGACTGCAGACTCTGACCGCGAACAGGTATTTGTTGTAGAGACACATATAGACCTGGGTTATTCTGAAAGACACAAAGGGTGTTTCCCTTGTGTTCGCACACAAAGCGGCAACTCACAGGAGGGATACGGGCAACAATAAGATCCACAGTTGGATAACCGATAGAAGACAATATTTGTAGCTCAGGGTCGAACTGTGGAATCCTTGGTGCTCTCTGAGCTTGATCGTTTTCTTGCGGACGTTTCATAACCCAGCTAGGTAACGTCATCTGTGCTAGCAGGGAGCAGGGTTTGCTTCCTGTTGATATTTACATACCATTCATTTACTGTACATACTATTCAAAAGAGGTGATCAAAAATTTAAAAGGAAGCAAAAAGATCAAAACACGCCCTCACCAGAAATCAACATCTAGATAAGCAGGGATTAATACCAGACAAATAAGCTGAAAACTATAACCTAATAAAAGAACTACTAAGAAGAAAACAACGCTCCCATCAAAACTGACAATATAGATCAGGGGTCCCGAATCTGTGGGCGGTGGCCTGTTGGCCATTGGGCCACATGAGTAATCTGGCCAGTGTGTACAAGTGCTCTCTCCCCTACTCGTGCTAGCATCGCCGCGTCATGTGGGCGCTAGCATCACCACGAGGATTGTGCACTAGCGTTGCACGCATACTCACGATCCCATTTGTGTCACGTAGCCCCGCTCGTACATGCATATGCGTGCATAAAAGCACCTGCCCCTGTCCCTCCTCCAGGCCATCATTCCAGAAATATTGAGGAACTCTGTTGTAAGTGACTTATATACAAACAAAGAGCAACACTCCTTTGTAGTATGGATGATGCTATCTAGTTGGGTAACGAAATGTCTGCAAGAAAGCCACCACGCTCAAAGAGCACCAAGGGCCCTACAGTCGTCCTCCTCCACTCCTTTCCGCACATCCCATTCCCTTCTAGCTACCTAGTCTAGCATTCCCCAAACTCTGCTCGGCTAGGGTGGGGGACAGGGATGGGATTCAAAAATTTCAGCGTTTTCACCCTCCTCAGACTCCAGAGACTTTATTTGAGCCTCCGGGAGGGGGAAAACGGCCTCCCCACCTGGCTCTGGAGACTCTCTGGAAGCCTGAAATGGGCCCATTTCCGGACTTCCAGAAGTTCCAGGAGACCCGTTTTTCATCCTCCCCAGGCTCTGGAGGCGTTTGACAAGCTTCTGGGAGGGTGAAAGCAGCCTTCCCCTGGGCTCTGGAGGCTCTCTAGAGCTGGAAACAGGCCCGTTTCCGGAATTTCCGGGAGGTCTGTTTTTCGCCCTCCCAGAGCCTCAGCAATTGCTTGGCATCCAAAACAGGTCACGTGGAGACTCCTGGGAGGAGCATGGCAGGGTGGGCAGGGCCAGCCAGTCCTTGCAACTACCGGTTCAGCGAACCAGATGTAAAGTTAGCATCCAGTTCGCCCGAACCGGTCTGAACTGGCTGAATCCCACCCCTGGTGGAGGGAAGGGGAAACGAGCTGTTTATGCAGTTAATGCAGCCTAGAACTGTGTTGGCCAGAAAAAAAACATGTATCTCAAGGTTGTGATTCAACTGGAAAGTCAAAAACCAGACCAGAAACTGGGTTTTTTTTTTAATGCAATCTCCGATTGTGGTTTGTTTGCCTTTAGCATCCTCCTTGGTGGAAATCCTGGCCTGATTTCAGCAACAAAGATGATTAGGGGACTGGAGACTAAAACATATGAGGAACGGTTGCAGGAACTGGGTATATTTAGCTTAAGAGAAAGAAGGACTAGGGGAGACATGATAGCAATGTTCCAATATCTCAGGGGTTGCCACAAAGAAGAGGGAGTCCAACTATTCTCCAAGGCACCTGAGGGTAGAACAAGAAGCAATGGGTGGAAACTAATCAAGGAGAGAAGCAACTTAGAACTGAGGGGAAATTTCCTGACAGTTAGAACAATTAATCAGTGGAACAGAAGTTTCCTCCAGAAGTTGTGACACTGGAAGTCTTTAAGAAGATGTTGGATAGCCATTTGTCTGAAACGGTGTAGGGTTTCCTGCCTAGGCAGGGGGTTGGACTAGAAGACCTCCAAGGTCCCTTCCAACTCTACTGTTGTGTTGTATTGTATTGTATTGTATTGTATTGTATTGTATTGTATCGTATCGTATCGTATCGTATCGTATTGATTGGGCTCAATCAGAAAAAAAGACGCTCATTAAACAAACCCATATTTGTCGTGACCGATTTGTTAATATTGGCATTGACTGGTTAGCAAGCACACCTTAGGAAAGAGAGAAACCTGATTTTAAAAAATCTGGCTTGGAATTCAAATCTGCTTTCTAATTTGCCTTTCCGTCTTTGTCCCCAGTCTGTAGACAGAGACGCGCAGAGCATATCAGACGACAATCAATCTTTGCAGGATTTGAATTACATCATCGATCAGCTGGAACGGGAGCAAATGGAGTGTGAGTTAAGAGGATTCTGGGGGAAACAAGGGAGACGGCTGGACCATAAGATTTAGATTTGGCCAGGTTCAGCCTGATTCAGCCCAACCGGTAGTGGGATTCAGGTGTGGATTGCAGAACCAACAGAGACCCAGGCCTGCCATGCCCCTGAACCGGTTCCCTCACTGGAGGGAATCCTGGGAATTGAAGTCCCCATCTCTTCAAGATTTTAAGGTTGAGACTCTGCTACTAGTGAAGGAGTTTGGGGGGGGGGGGTTCAACAGGGCCGGAGATGCCATTTCCATCCCATCCTCCTTATTTCTTACAGGTAGTCTTTGACTTAGGAGCCTCGGTGGCGCAGTGGTTAGAGTGCAGTACTGCAGGCTCCTTCTGCTGACTGCCGGCTGCCTGCAATTTGGCAGTTAAAATCCCACCAGGCTCAAGGTTGACTCAGCCTTCCGTCCTTCCGAGGTCGGTAAAATGAGGACCCAGATTGTTGGGGGCAAGAGGCTGACTCTGTAAACCGCTTAGAGAGGGCTTGAAATCACTGTGAAGCGGTATATAAATCTAAGAGCTATTGCTATTGCTACTGTAATCATCGTTTAACGACCCCATAATCCCTTGCAAGGTGGAGTCTGGGTGATGGAGTTGAGTGTTTCCTGGCCGGATGCCTTTCTTGTTGCCAATGCGGAACTTTGTTCACTAGATATATTCTCAGTGTGTCCAGAGAGAGAAATATCTGCCTCTACCTAGGATCAAACTTACATCTCCTCATTGTGAGGCGAGAGTCCACCTCTAGGCCACCGCAACACACTATTGCTATTGCTACTGTGGGGACTAGAATTTCCTTTGCCAAGTAAATCAATTCAGTGACTCATACATGATTTAGCGACCTTTTCTGCCATGGTTGCTCAGCGAATCACTACAGTTGTTAAGCGAATCCCACGGTCATTAAGCAAATCTGGTTCTCTCCATTATCTACCTGGCCGAAGGTAATGGGGAAGGACACTAATAGTGAAGACATGACCCCAGCATGTTGCAACCACCATTAAATACACGCTGGTTGCCAAGCGCCCAGATTTTGATCTCATAACTGTGTTGAAGCTGTGGTGGTCATAAGTGCGAGGACTGGTCCTAAGTCATATTTTTCCATTTGGGTCACTAAACGAGCTGAGGACTACCTGTAATATTGTCCACCTTGATGGGGTCTCCCGTGGAAGAGAGAGCCCAGCTCTGAATGGTAGAAGCTGGACCTGCCATGGGGATATCCCATGTCCAAGGTGTTAGGAGCAGGATGATGGGCGTTGGACTCAAGCTAGTTTTCTCTGCAGCTCTCTCTTTGGACATCGTGAGCAGCCCTGACGAAGAGCTGAAGGTGGATTGGGAGATTTCCCGAACACCTTCGCCGGACATCACCATCGCTCCGGAAGTCTCCAGCCAGCCGTACCTGGTGGAGACAGATGTCGAGCTGTCGGTGGAGTCAGTGTCTTCTCCGCCCCCTCCCTCGCTCGATTCCTTCTTTCCTTGCAGTCTGCTTGAGGACTCGGCGTTCTCCATCGAGAAGGTGGGTGGGCTCTACCTCTTTTCACCTGCAAGTCCAAAGATCAGCTTGTTAGGTTGATGGGTGGTGGAGAGATACCTCTCACCACTCGTTTGCAGGTCGTCTGATTGATATATTTATTTGTAGCTTGCCTACATCTACATCTATATAAATGGCTGTGTGTGTGTGTGTGTGTGTGTGTGTGTGTGTGTGTGTGTGTGTGTATGTTCCAGCATAACTCTGGAAGGCCTCGAGCAATTTCAACTTGGTACCCAGATGACTTACTCTCTGGAAAAAAATACTATGGGGGTAAGACACCCCCTAATACTCTTTGGGCTGTGTGTTCTGTTAAGATACAGCCTGTTGTGCCTTAAAATGGCTTCAACTGTACTGCTGTAAAAAATGGCTTCCACTGTACAGTGCAGTGGAGTTGCTATGGTAATGGCTCCACAGTACTCCACAAGGGGACTCCCTCTGGTAAAGGGGAAAATCCAACATTAAAAATTACATTTGGTCCAGACATTTCCCCCCTATAAATAAATACCTGGGCAACGCCTGGTTATTAGCTAGTTATTTTTACAAACGACTCAAGGTGGTGAATGTATCCAACGTACTTAACTCCTTTTCCCCCACAACAACAATTCCTGTGAGGTGGGTTGGGCTGAGATTGGCCTGAAGTCATTCAGTTGGCTTCTATGCCAAAGTGGGACTAGAAGTTTCCCAGCCAGTTTCTATGCCTAAAGTAGGACTAGAACTCACCATCTCATGGTGATCAGTCTGAAATCATTCAGTTGGCTTTCAAGCCCAAGGCAGGACTAGAACTCACAGCCTCCTGGTGAGTTCTCCTTGGCCCAAAGTCACCCAGCTGGCTTTCATGCCTAAGGCAAGACTAGAATTCGCCATCTCCTGGTGATTGGTGCAGAGTCAGCCAGCTAGCTTTCATGCCTAAACTGGGACTAGAACTCCCTGTGTCCTGGTGATTGGCTCAAAATCACCGAGCTGGCTTTTATGCCCAAGATGGAGCTAGAACTCACAATCTCCTGGTGGTTGGCCTAAAGTCATCCAACCAGCTTTAATGGCTAAGGTGGCGGTGGTGGGTTGACTGGGGTGGGGGAGCAGGCAGGGTGAGGTGACTGCAACCAATTGCAGACAGACGTTCCTTCAGCGTGGACTCCGCTCCTGTGGTGGCGCTGCTTGTTCTCAGTGACTGGCAAAGGGGGGGTGTTCTCCTCTAGAATCCCAGCCACAAGCGGCAGGGAGAGAACCACTGCACAGCCCCAGGAGAGCAGCAGGGGCAGCGCTGCTTGTTCTCGGTGGTGGGCAAGGATGGGGAAGGTGGCCATTGAGAAAAAGTAGCGCTGTCCCCGCTGTTCTCCTGGGGTTGCGGGGCTGCACAGCGGTTGTCATCTTGCTGCTTGCAGCTGGGATTCTGGAGAACCGCCGCCAACCCCCTGGCCCGTCACCGAGAACAGGTAGCGCTGCTGCTGCTGCTCTTCTGGGGTGCCCAAGCCAGCCAGGAGCTTCGGACCATGGACGTGTGTTGCCGTGGGCTGGAGGACTGGGCCTGTGCAAGATGCCCGCTCGGGTGGGGACGGAGGGAAGCCTCAGCTCATCTGTCCTGGCTAACAGCTCTGCTCCCCTAGGAAGTGACTGCCAGGATCCTGTCTCCATGTCTTTGGGCACATGGGCTGTTCTTTGTGCATGCGTGCACGCCGGAAAGCACACACGCACAGCGTGTGCATGCATACTTACTGCCTGCGATGCCTCCGCGATGCTCCAACTGCTCGGTGGAGCATCACACAGGTGCTGTACGCTCCGTGCATGTGCGCGGAAGCCCCAAACAGATCAAATACCAGTAAGGACAGAAGGCAGGCGGGTGAGCCCTTTAGAGCACCATATCGGAATGGTACGCCCATACCGGGGCATATCGCCTGCAACCCACCACTGGCCGGAACCTGGAAGAACCTGATGGCTCTGTGTGCCAGGAGAGATGGCTTTGCGTGCCACTTTTGACACGCATGCAGTAGATTTGCCATCACAGGTATAGAGTCCCCTGTTTGTACAGGAGGTTGGACTAGAGGACCTCCAAGGTCCCTTCCAACTCTCATTATTATTCTGTTAATTGTGGTTTTTTTGTGTGTGTGTTCTTGCAAAAGGTCCTGGGACCAACCACTGCCAACATCTTGGCCGAAGCGGAGGCCGAAGCTAGCAGATATGCAGATGGGCTACAGAACCTGGAGGCTCAGTGGTCCGAAGACACCAACGAGCCTCACCGCCTTATGACTTGTCAAATATGCCAACTTTTTGTGCGGACGGTCGATCGGCTGCTGGACAAATCGGAGCAGCTTATGGATCATTACTTGCCGCTTACAGAGGAGGAAATAGGTAGGTACGAAACATCATACAGGCAGTTCTCGACTTACAACCATTGGTTCAGTGACCGTTCAAAGTTACAACCAGTGGTGGGTTCCTCTCCCCGTCGCTACCGGTATGCTGCCCATGGGGGCCATGCATCCTGTTTGTGCACATGCACTCCGCTACCCCTGCGGCACCTGGCTGTTTGTCAGAGTTCGTGCAGGCGCCGCACAATGTGTGCGCCTACGCAATTGGCCAGTTGCTTTAAAAATAGATATTGAATGTGGGTGGGCCAAACAAGCCACCGTACAGGTACGCTGTCAGCTGCTCCTGGCTACTACCGGTACACTGTACCGGGCCATACCGGCCAGAACCCACCACTGAACCGTACTGAAGAACGTGACTTAGGAGCGTTTTTCCCAATTTTTGACTCTTGCTGCAACACCGTGGTCCCGTGTCTGATGCCAACTGAAACATTTGTTAAGTGAGTTTTGCCCCCTTTCTGGCCACCATCATTAAGTGAATCGCTGCAGCTGTTAAATTAATCGCACAGTTGTTATGCGAGTCTGGCTTCCCCGTTGACTTTGCTTGTTCCGAAGGTCACAAAAGAGGTGTCAACGGTCCAGCTAGTGGGTCCTCGAAGATGCCGTCGGCTGCGGTGCTGGGCAAGTTGGTCAGCCCGATGGCCTTCTTGACTGCACCTGAAGCCAGCACCTGCATGAAGGTTGCTGGGTCTCCCTTGGGGTCAAGGAGAAAGAAGCTGCCGGGATCCGAAATCCCAATGAATGTCTCTCTTGGCTAAACGTCTGTGGAGATTCTTAGTCATCCAAGGTCATGGTTGTCCCAAAGGTGCTTTTTTTCAGGAGGCAACTGGAACGGAAGGATTTCAAGAAAGTCTTAAAGTCTTCGATGAAAAAACAAAGAAAGTCCAGTTGCCTCCTGAAAAAAACACCTTTGAGACAACCATGACATGGATGACTGAGAATCTCTACAGACTTTTAGCTATACAATTTGGGATGAAGACCCTTGGAATGGTGTGGGAGAAGAAATGGATTTCCAGAGGCAAAATTGCAGACTACAGGAACCAATTGCACCACTCTTTAGGACACAGATAAACCTCCAAGTGGCCTCAATGACTCACTAAAAGAATGCAAATGACCAGCTGTCTGCCAGGAGTATAAATCCCTCCATTCCCCACTGTTGTGGCCCAGCAGGAGCCGTTGCAACTGCCACCAGACTCCAAGAGTGAGGCTCAGGAGAAGGTGGAGGACCCTGGACAGGGTTCCAACTCTGAGCAGGGATCGGAGAGTCTGGTCGGCCACCAGGAGGCGCCTGAGGCATGGAGCAGCGTTGAGAGCCAGAGGAGGGGGGCTCCTGATGCCATGCCTTGGAGCAGTGGGGAGGAGTCACGAGACAGTGAATCAGAGATCAGCAGGGAGTTCTTGGACGCCCGTTATCGCCGCGCCCAAAGAAGCAAGGAGTGAGGGCACAATTATTGGCGGTAAGGGCTCTCAGCTGCTGATCAGTAGACTCCTCTTCAGGCTATAAAAGGGTTGACTGAGCATACGCCCTTTGCAGCAGTCAACAAAGAACTCCTGCAAGAAGTTTTGGTCTTGAAAACGTAGCAAGCTGGATAGCTGCTTTCGTGTCTTGTGTTTGTGAGCTTTGTCGTGGTGGTTTACTGCCACGGAACTTTCTGTCTGTCTGTGAAATAAACCCTGTTCATTCGTATTGTTCCGGAGCGTGTTCTGTGTGGGCGAAGGAGGAAGGGGGGGGTCAGAACACCCCTCCATCCAGTCAGAGCTGAAGAAGCTTCTTGGATAAGAAACGAAATGTCTTCCAAAGAAAAAAAACAAGGAAGTCCAGTTGCCTCTTGAAAAAAGCACCTTTGGGACGGTCTCTCTTGGCTTTTCTGTGGTGAGCTGCCTAGCCCGGCATGCTGTTTGTACTCCATCAAGTCCAACTCCACCATAGTCGTCAACAGGAACCACTCCTGGAGCTTGTACTGGTACGGAACCTCCCCGAGGTAGACAATTTTATGGTACATTGAGTCCATCTCGGAATTGGTAGATCAGCAATCTTTCTGGCCACCCTCTCAGCTTCCCCACCAAAATCTCGATACTCATGGATATATTCCGCCACCAGTCGGGGTCCTTGCCTGCTAGCCTGGGTCTCCTCTTCCGCTCAGCGGGCTTGCACGAGATCCCCAAATCGCTTCCGTAGCTCTTCCATAATTGCGATAAATGGTTAGCTGGATCAGAAGCATTCCCAAACTTGACAAGGGGATCACATGATCCCAGGACACTGCGACCGTCATAAATATGAACCGGCTGCCAAGCGTCCGAATGTAAATCACATGATCAGGGGGGTGCTGCAAGGGTCGTAAGTGTGAAAAACGGTCATAAGTCCCCTTTTTCAGTGCCGTAACTTTGTCACTAAACAAATGGTTGTAAGTTGAAGACTAGCAATAAAATGAAGTTGTTGTCAACCCTGAAGCTGGGGTGACCGAGGCCATTTTGAGGCTTAAGTGTTGCCACACTCGAGCTGAGGAATAGAGCGGGGGGAGGAATAGAGATAGTTGGGGTTTGTAGACAAAACAAAAGACTTTCTCCTGAGAACCAAGGACATTCCCACATGGAGAGAGAGAGAGGAGGAGTTACATTACCAAGCAACCAGGCGGCGGCTTTATGGGACCATGTGACATTGTTTGAGAAAGGGGAAAAAACTGTACTTTTAATTAGGGTGAAAACTGTAGGAAACTTCAGACTTGGTTTTCACTAGTCTGTGCCAATATGATATGTCCAATAAAGGAATTCTTTGAGGAATCTACCTGATTCGGAGTCATGCTTGCTTTGGGTGTATTAATTGGAACCCTAACAACTGTTTTCTTGTGCTTGCCTGATCAGCAAATCTGAAGAAAGCTGTAGAGGAATTGGACGATTCTGGCACTGACCATGAGATGCAAGTATGCTTCGCACGGATCAGCAACCTTTCAGGCAAACTTCGCCAACGTGCCTACATGATGGCGCTGAGCAAGCTGAGGCTAGCCCGGAAGAGCACCGAAGAAAATCTGGCCCAGCTTCAACAAACCATTGATTTGGTAAGCTCAGCCTCCCTTTTCCATTTGGCCCTGTTGTCTTCCGGGGTAAGGTGTGTTTCTAAAAATGTTGAAAATGTTTTGCAAACCGTCAAACTTTCACAATTTTTTAAAGTTTTTTTTTTAAAGTTTAAATGTTAAAATGTTTAATGTTTGACACTTTAAAAAAATATTTAATTTTAAAAACGTTATTTTTTAATTTAAGATAATAATTGGTAAACGTTTTTCGGTTAAACATTTTAAAATACAACAAACCATTTGCCACTGTCCACCTTCCAGGATGGATGTGTTTTTAAAAGTTTTAAAATGTTTTACAATTTCTAAAACTTTTACAAATGTTTTTTTAAGTTTTGAAAAATAAGTTTTTAATGTTTAAAGGTTTTTAAATGTTCGTTTTTCAAAATTTAAAAAGTTTTCTCTTTTAAACTATTTTTTAAATTTAAAGAACTTTTTTAATTAAAAAAATGAAACTTGTAAAACATTTTTAAAAATTTAAACTTTTAAAAAATTAAACAATTGGCAGTTTTAATTTTGAAAATTTTTAAAGTTCAGATAATTTAAATTGAAATGTTTGTTTTTAATGTTCAAAAATCTTAACATTGTGAATTTGAAAATTTGAAATATTTATTTAATTTAAAAATGTTATTTTTTCATTAAAAATAATGTGTAAAAGTTTTTAAGTGAAACTTTTAAAAATTCAATAAACCATTGATTTGGTAAGCTCAGCCTCCCTTTTCCATTTGCCACTGTCACCTTACAGGGTAGGTGTGTTTTAAAAATTTTTGAAAATGTTTTACAAATTGTAAAACTTTAACAAATTTTTTTTAAGTTTTTAAAAAATAAATTTTAATGTTTAAAGATTTTAAAATCTTTAAATTTAAACTTTAAATTTAAAAAGTCTTATCTTTTAAACTTAAAAAACTATTTTTAAATTTAAAGAACTTTTTCAAACTGAAATTTGTAAAGCATTTTTAAAAATAAACTTTTCAAAACTTTCAATTGATGCTTTTAATTTCGAAAAATTTTAAAGTTCAAATGTCTCAAATGTTTAGGTTTTTAATGTTTAAAAGTTTTAACATTTTAAATGTAAAATTTTTAACATTTTAAATTTAAAAACTTTTTAATTGAAAAAAACATTTGTAAAATGATTTTAAGCATTTAAAGTTTTTAAAATTCAAAAAATTAACACACACAATTTTTTAAAAAAATTGAAAGTTGAAATATTCTAAGTTTAAACATTTTAATTTTTTAATTCTTTTTGAAATTTAAAAAAAATCAAAACATATGTTTAAAATTAAAGGGGACCATCATAAATGGGGTCTCGATTTGATATTAACGACAATTTTCATGGGGATTTGCTAAGGGATGATTTTGCTGAAAACTGGAAGTAAAAAGGCTGGTTTTCACCAAAAATGTCATAAAATGTAGTTCTCTGACCACGAGATGCTGCAAATGCCCATAATATGCCTCAGTTCCTGAGTGCTTAAAGTCACATGGGGAGGTCAAGCAGCAGAATTTCAGATCTTGGTGATGTTCCCCCTGTAAGGTGTATCGTAATTTCAAACGGCCACTAAGCGAACGGTCATAAGTCGAGGACTACCTGAGATCATTTTTCCTCCCCTCTCTCTCCTTGCTAAAGAAATGTGTTGTGACCAAGGCTTCCAGAGAAAGCATAAATCACAGTCTTAGTCCCCAAACCACTCTTTTATTTATACGACTGCAAATTATGGTCATTAACAGTCCGCAAGTCTTCGCAAACAGACTGTGAAGGGTCCGACAGATGTCTGCTCGAGTTGCCACAGTCTTTCAGGGGAATGTTGATAAACACCCACCTTTATCTCCCTTGAAACGCTGCCAGAGACCTAATTGCCGAAGGCAGAGCAAGGCCAAACTTAGCACTGAGTCAAACAGAACTTTTCAAAGCTTGAAGCGACCAGATGAACTAATTGCTTCCTGCAAAAGCTCACGTTCCCCTTCGCTCCTCTTTTATGTCTTATGGGAGGGGGGCAATCATCTCCAAGCCTTACTCCCAAGTCGACCCTGTTTTCTTAATTGTTGTGGGAACTGGGAGCAGGCTCCCGCTGTTCTTCTGCCTCGCTGATGTCAGACTCCGGAGGCTCTGGAGGCAGCAAATAACTACCAGAGGGTCTTGGTCCCCTCCCTGCCACCGATGCAGAGCCCTCGTCCAAGCCTTCCCCAGACTCCAGGACTGGCCCATGTTCCTCCCCAACCTCCTCACTGTCCGAATCTGCTGCCAGCTCTTGCTGGCTGCTGGTGGGCCATAACAAAATGCTCAAAGCTATCAGATCCATCCTGCAGGATTCCAGTCAATCACCCGGAAGAGTAAACAATATTTTGGAATTACAGTAAAAGATCCAGAGACTCCACCAACTTATAGCCTCTGATTCATTTATTCATAGGCAGTCCTTGACTTACAACAGTTTGTTTAGTTACCGTTCAGAGTTACAACCGCACCGAAAAAAAGTGACCTACTGTATGACTGTTTTTTTACACTTAACAAACTTTGTGGTCTCCTCACAGTCATGGGATCAAAATTCAGACGCTTAGCAACTGCCTCACATTTATGACGGTTGCAGTATCCTAGGGGGTCACTTTTGCGACCTTCTGAGAAGCTAAAGTCCATGGGGAAGCCAGATTCACTTAAAAACCGTGTTACTTAACTGAACAATTGCAGTGATCCACTTAACAAAACTGTGGCAAGAAAGTTTGCAAAAGGGAGCAAAATTCACCGAACAAATGTCTCACTTAATGACAGAAATTTCGGGCTCGATTGTAGTCGTAAGTCGAGGACTGGCCTGTATTCAGTTCCTATAGCCGCCCAACTTATTAGCCTTCTGGCAATCTCTAATCCAGATTCAGTAATAGCCCTAATAATTAGCTTAAGAGGTACAGCCTTCTGTATCCTCCGGGGTTTGTGTCAAACATTTTTTTCAACCCTTGCACTGATGGTGTTACCTAGTTTGGTATCGAAACGTCTGCAAGCAAACAGCCCAGGTCAGAGAGCACCAAGGACCCCATCTGTACATGTTTACCCCCCAACCAGTGACTTCATCTTTTCTTCTTCCTCTCCCCGTTTGCTTGGTGGGCTCTTCCCCAGATTGGACAGGTCCAACGTGTGGACGCTATGGGCTACCAGAAAAGCTTTGAGAAGCTGACCGAAATCAGCATCCAATGGTGTCAGAGGCATTCCCTCCAGCAGCAATCCATGAGCCTGAAAACCGAAACTCTCTCCCTCGATTCAAGTACTGACGAAACTGGTCTGCAACTTGCCCGGAGCAGCGATAATGAAGATGTGGGGGTCTGTATATCCATAAGCAGCAAAGTTGAAGAAAAGCAAGAACCTCTTGTTGAGGGTGAGACCCCGGAGATGGTCCCAATGTTTTCCACAGAGATTCAGTACATGGAGGAGATTCAGTTTGTGCCGCCTCCATACGCCAGCTCTGAAAAGTTGCCAAGTCCTCCAGCAGAAATTGAGCTGGAGGCGCCACCAAGCCCCCCAGCAGAAGTTGAGACAGAAGTCCCACCTCCAGAAGAGGTTGAGCCAGAAGTTCCACCAGGTCCTCCAGAAGAGAGTGAGCTAGAGGTACCACCAAGTGCTGCAGAACAGATTGAACCAGAAGTTCCACCAAGTCCTCCGGCAGAAGTTGAGCCAGAGGTACCACCTCCAGAAGAGGTTGAGCCAGAGGTACCACCTCCAGAAGAGGTTGAGCCAGAAGTTCCACCAAGTCTTCCAGCAGAAGTTGAGGCAGAAGTCCCACCTCCAGAAGAGGTTGAGGCAGAAGTCCCACCTCCAGAAGAGGTTGAGGCAGAAGTCCCACCTCCAGAAGAGGTTGAGCCAGAAGTCCCACCTCCAGAAGAGGTTGAACCAGAAGTCCCACCTCCAGAAGAGGTTGAGCCAGAAGTCCCACCTCCAGAAGAGGTTGAACCAGAAGTTCCACCAAGTCCTCCAGCAGAAGTTGAGGCAGAAGTCCCACCTCCAGAAGAGGTTGAACCAGAAGTCCTACCCCCAGAAGAGGTTGAGCCAGAAGTCCCACCTCCAGAAGAGGTTGAACCAGAAGTCCTACCCCCAGAAGAAGTTGAGCCAGAGATACCACCAAGTCCTCCGGAAGAGGTTGAGCCAGAGGTACTAAGGTCTCCAGAAGAGCTTGAGCCAGAAGTTCCACCAAGTCCTCCAACAGAGATTGAGCCAGAAGTTCCACCAAGTCCTCCAACAGAGATTGAGCTAGAGGTACCAAGTCTTCCAGCAGAGATTGAGCTAGAGGTACTGAGAGAAGTAAAATTATTCCTGTAAAGAAAAGTGCCATAGAAACTCCATATTTAAACTGTGTATAACCTAACCCTTTGTGACACATTAAGATAAGGAGTTGTATAAGAAACTTTCTGGGTAAAAAACATAGTTATAAATTGGTTAGTACATTCCAGGTCAGGCCAGGCTAACATTGGCAGGAAAGCATGCTAGGATTGTTATGAAGAAATGTGGCAAGAAATCCTTGGGGGATTTCTTGTTCGGGAAACTGCTGCGGAATAGCCAAAAACTTATCTAACATTAGCTAGCCAATGAGAATAAGGGGCGTTGGGTTCTTTTTCTTCTTTGCTGAAAATGTATTTAAACTATGTATTCAGATCCATACTTTGCTCTCTCCTGTTTCTAGAAATAGAACAGAGGGAACCCTTTTGCAAAAGACTAATTATAATAAAAAAAGCTCTTTTTGTTGTTCCTGGTCTCTTGATTTTTCACCTGAGAGGTTTTACATCTCACAGGTACCAAGTCCTCCAGAAGAGGTGCCACCAAGCCTAGAAGTTCCAAGCCCTCCACCAGAAGTGGAGCCCGAGAAGCCACCAACCCCTCCACCAGAAGTGGAGCCCGAGAAGCCACCAACCCCTCCACCAGAAGTCACCAAGCCCCTAAAGAGGGTAGAATTGACCCCTGTGCCCAAGGAGGAGGAGCACAGAGACGTGGCTCATATAACACTAACAGCTCCTGGTTGCGAAGAAGACGATCTGTGGTTAAGGATGGCTAGAAGTGAAGAAGATATCACTTCTGCAGTAAGTTTTCCTTGCCCCCTGCTCCCCTCCCCAAGTCTTTAAGATTATCAGTGTCTCGGCGGTCAATATGTTGAAGACACCCTACCACACAAACTGGACAGGCTGCTCTGCATGACTGGACTTCAAATCTTGGAACACAAGATGCAGAACAGCAACTCATACTGAAGTATCCCTTTCAGTAACCCCCCCTCCCCTCCCAGTGCAGTGGGGCCGTGTGGCTACCCCTTTCTCAACCTTGGACACCTTAAGCTCTGCGGACTTCAACTCCCAGAATTCCCCCAGCCAGTCCTGGACTTCTGTTTTCCTAATCTGGAACCCGATCAGAGTAGAACCCCTATTATCACGTGGATGGTTTTGGAGTGGATGGCAATTGCAATCTAGAATATTTATGAAACAGCAGATTAGCGAAGGTGGATTCGTTTCGCTCTTCGCTCTTAGCCGCCACTTACAACTAAAATGCCAGATTCTTCTTTAACTAGATTTGTAGAAAGCGAAAAGCAAAGGAGAAAGTGTTGGCAATTGGATGCTTCCTTCAGCATGCCAATTCACTTCTAGTTTTGTTAGGCTCAAGATGCTTTGATTCTTTTGCTCTAATCCTCTGTCCGTGCTGTGGGGAGAGGGCTACCCAGTTTCCTGATAAGGAATGCGCAGACACATGGTGTTTGTAGTATGTTATCAATTGCTGTCCTCTTTCAAGAATCAGAATCAGGATAGAGCGGGAAGGGGCCCTGAAGGTCTTCTAGTCCAACCCCCTGCTCAAGGAGGGGACCCTATGCCATTTCAGACAAATGACTGTTCACAAGCTCTTCTTAAACACCTCTCGTGATGGAGCACTCAAAACCTCTGGAGGCAGCTGTTCCTCTGGTTAATTGTCTTCGCTGTTAGGAAGTTTCTCTTTAATTCCAGGTTGCTTTTCTCCTTGATTAGTTTCCATCCATTGTTTCTTGTCTTGCCTTCTGGTGCTTTGGATCACCTAACCTTGCTTAGGGTCAGTTTTATGACTGGAGCAATCTAAAACCTTGAGACGTAGCTCTCCAAGGGGTAAGCCAGGTCAAGGGCTATATGAAGAACGGTTGCAGGAACTGGGCATGGCTAGTCTAATGAAGAGGACCAGGGAAGACATGATAGCATCCTTCCAATATCTGAGGAGCTACATTCAGCATATGCTAGAACACACAATGTTCCAAGGGAAGTTCATGTTAAATTTTTTAGAAAGACTACAAGAGATGAGATTCTAAGAGTCCAAAGGGGGGAACCTTTAAGATATAAGGATAAAGAAATAACCATTTTAAAACAGATACCAAAGAAAGTAAGAGATAAGAGGAAAAAAATTTCCTCTTTAGCTAAAAAATTGTATGAAAAGAATATCTGGTTTAGATGGCTAATACCAGAAGGGTTGTTGATTTTCTGGGAGGGTGGTAGAGTGAGAATCAATACAGTGATGGAGGCGGAAGCCTTCATGGAAAAACACAAGACTCTTCTAGATGGAACAATAGACAGTACGCAAGATATGAAAGGGGGAGGGGCCATGGCTCTGCCAGCAGATAGGGGAGAGGAGGCAGCAATGAGGCTCAGGTCACAGAAGTGAACTGAAATTACACTGCAATTGTTGATATAATGAAATGGTTAGAAGTGATATAAAGTAAATGATGGAAGACGTTAAAGAATTTGACATAAACTTTAACTGCTAATATGTATGTAATAATGATGTTTTGATATATACAAAAATAAGAGAGAGATTTGAGATCCCGGGGGAGCATCACCTTCCGTATGATGTAGCTGTCAAAATTTTTCTCCATACTTATGTACCCTTTCCCCAAAAATATTTGTAAAAATCAATAAAAATTTTTTTTCAAAATATATATATATATATCTGAGGAGCTGCCACAGAGAGGAGGGAGTCAAGCTATTTTACAAAGCACCTGAAGGCCAGACGAGGAACAATGGATGGGATCTGATCAAGGAGAGGGATTGAACCTGGAAATTTTCTGACCGTGAGATCAATTAATCAATGGAGCAGAAGTTTCCTTCAGAAGTTGTGGCAGTGTCATCCCTGGAAGCTTTCAAGAAGAGACTGGACTGCCATCTGTCAGAAATGGTGTAGAGTCTCCTGCTTGGGCGGGGGATTGGACTAGATGATCTACAAGGTCCCTTCCAACTCTGTTCATCTGTTCTGTTCAGGGGAACGGCTTGCCTTCAGAAGTTGTGGATGCACTGCCGTGTTCCTACGGGTATCCCAAGGCTGGCTAGGGAATTCTGGGAACTGGTTGGAGAAACACTGAGCTACTGAAACTCTGTTATCATAAGCTATAATAACAGATTCTCAGGAGCCTGACAATTTCTTTCCATTATTCTTAAACCAAAGAAAATCAAGGTCGAGCAGCCTTGAGTTTCTTCCTCACTTGCTTCGATCTTCCCAGCTTAACTAATTTTTCAAGGCTATAATCCATTCTCCTCTCGGCTGGGAAATAAAATATCCTCCTTGAATTTAGAGGCCTCCAAATTCCTAAAATTCCCAGACAGGATTCTGGGATGCTAACACATTCCGAGGGGGCCAAGTCTTAAAAGGAGACACAGAAAGTTCTCGACTTATGACCACCATCGAAACTGGGCTTTCCATTGCTACCTAAGGTGCTTTGTTAAGTGAGCTGCAAGCTGTTTTACAATCTTGTTTGCCACAGCTGCTAATCAAACCCCTGCCATTGTTAAGTGAACCTTACGGTCATTAAGTGAATCTGGATTTGCCCACTGCTTTGGCTTGTTAGAAGTGCCCTGGGACAGTTGAAAATGGAGATCACGTAACTGCAGGATGCGGCAATCGTCACAGCGCCCGCATTTTGATCGCGCGACCGCAGGGATGGCCAAGTGGGGTTTTAAGTGCGAGGATTGGTTGAAAGTCCCTTTTTCCGGTGTCGTTGTAACTTTGAACAGCCCCTAAATGAGTTGGTTATAAGTCGAGGACTACCTGTATGGAAGAAAGAGCTGTTCCTTCACAGAAAAAAGGTTAATATTTAAACACACACACACACACACACACACACTCCAAAAATATAGCTAGAAACTGAAAATCTGGAATGCTCTGCCCTCAAGTTTTGTCCGCCAGAAAAGTATATTTCACGCTTGATGTTTTTACTCTGATTTTATGTCTTTGATGAGGTTTCATATTTTTATGAGGTTAAATCACCACAAATCACAAATTGGGGGGGAGGGTGGAACCTCTATAAAAATACCGTGTTTCCCCGAAGATAAGACCCAACTGGAAAATAAGTCCTAGCATGATAGTTCCCAATGCTTGTAATATACCGTATTTTTCGGACTATAAGACACACTGGAGTATAAGACACACCATGATTTTGAAGAGGTGAATTTTTAAAAAAAGTGTTTACACTCTGCACACCTCATTTTTTTTTGCAAAAAAAGGGGGGGCATGCAGAGCTTTGGAAGGCTTGTAGAGTGTTCCTGGGGGCGGAAAAGGCCCGTTTTTTGCTTTTCTACCCTCCCCAGCCCCCAGGAGCACTTTGCAAGCCTCCCAAACCCTCTGCACGGCCATTTTTACAAAGGGAGTGGGGTTTCAGTAGGCCAAAAACGCTGTATTCACCGTATAAGATGCACCCAGATTTTCACCCTCTCTTTTGGGGGAAAAAGGTGCGTCTTATACTCCAAAAAATACGGCAAGCCATATCCCAAAAATAAGTTAAGATCACCAGCCAGATGGACGCATTTAGTACTGTATTTCTCCCCCCGAAAAAGTCCTAACCAGAAAATAAGACCTAATGCATCTTTTGGAGCAAGCCTTAATATAAGACCCGGTCTTATTTTCAGGAAAACACGGTACAATCAGAAGACTTTAGCCTTAGCGGGAAAGTGCAGAAAACAACGAGTTGTGTCTCTCCACTCCCCGTTATGGAATATCTCTGCTAATTGAGCTTCTCCAAAGTTCAACTTAAGGACCTTCTGAAATGTTATGCAAAGCATTCTGAAGCCTACTTGCTTTGGGCTACCAAATTCCTGACCCCCTGGGAGCCTAACTCAGCATCCTGTGTTTGACAGCCTGTTCGTTTTCTGATTTTGTTAGGATGAAGATCGCTTGATTCGCGGATTCCTTGGTGCTCTCTGAGCTTGCTGGTTTTGTTGCAGACGTTTCATGATCCAAATAGGTAACATCATCAGTGGTAGATGGGAGTGAGGTTTGCCCTTGTTTTACCCTGTTTCCCTGAAAAATAAGACCTCCCCGGATAATAAGCCCAATCGGGCTTTGGACCGCATGCGCTCAGATAAGCCCTCCCCCGAAAATAAGATCTCCCTGAAAATATTGCAACACAGCAGCAGCCATGAGGTGACCACGCTCGCTGCCTCCTGCACCTCAAAAATAATAAGACCTCCCCGAAAATAAGGCCAAGCACTTATTTCGGGGGTTAAAAGAAAATAAGACCTGTCTTATTTTCGGGGAAACACGGTATATACTAGTGGCTTGCCTTGTCAATGTGGGTGGGAATGTTCTTGGTGGTCCCCTGACCAGGCTGCTGTTGACTGTTAGCTTGTTTGTCTAAGTTGATAGTTCTTTGATCCTTAATACCAAGATTAACTCTAGATCAACATTCAAGAAGTAAGCAATCGTCCAATCAAGCACTGATAATGTAATGGGTCATGAGACCTCTACAAGAAAATAATGATGCTCAGAGAGCACCAAGGACTC